>NW_026364375.1:9126-12756 GCF_001194135.2 Octopus bimaculoides | reverse complement strand
ATATAGTTAAAAAAAAACAATAATAAAAAAACAAAAAACAACAAAGTGAGGACGTGATATGGATAGTATTATTGGACGCTCAGGAAAGGAAAGAGAGAGTGTATGACGTTTCGAGCGTAGCCCTTCGTCGGAAAGATGGAAAGTTCGGAGAATGGAAGAACGGAGAAAGAGGAAAATATATACATATATATATATATATATATATACATGCGTATGTGTCATTATGGTTGTCCCCTCCAACGCTTGACAGCTGGTGTTGATTTGTCCAAGTCACCATAATCTAACGGTTCGCCAAAAGAATCGATAGAATAAGTACCAGCCTTTTTAACAAGAGAAAATTACTGGTGTCGATTCGATTCGTTCGCCTAAAACCCTTGAAGGCAGTGCTCCAGCATGGCTGAACACCAATGACTGAATCATGTAAAAAGGTAACTGATAGCAGAGAAGAATATATAAAGAAATCGAGATAGGAAATTAAATATTATGAAATTAAATACAAGGAAATTAAACCTATTTCCTTTGTCTATTTCTTATATGTGCTTAATAGGAAAACGCCAGAAGATTTATGGTTAGGCTGCGATCGTTCTTAACTTTATTGTAATGTATAAAAAATTTCTTTCAGAAATCTATTAAAAACTAAACATGTTGTAAGACATTGTATTTTAGGATTTCCACATATTTCCGGACACGACAAAATATACATTGTGTAGTGATGTAATGAGAAAATATTATATCAAGGTTTCAATTTAAAAAGGAAAAAAAAATCTGTGTCTCTTTTGTCGATTGGTTGTTTCAATTATTAAGACTGCGGCCATGCTGGGGCACCGCCTTGTAGGATTATAGCTGAAAGAAACGACCCCAGTAGCTAATTTATTTTTAAGCCTTGTACTTATTGCATCGGTAGCTTTTGCCGACCTGTGAAGTTATGGGTTGTTACTTTACTAACTTTAAGGCGTCATTTTACTCTGTAGTTACTCTAAGAGTCACATTTGACAAACCACATTCACATATAAGTGGGTGCTGAAAAGCCCTAGGCTTTGGGTAAGAGAAAATAGTGGAGTTAATTATGATTTTATTCAACATATTCTCCTCTCAGATTCACACAATTACTGCAGTGGTCCTCCAGCTTTCCGAAGCCCTGTAAAAAATAAAAAAAACTCGGAAGGTTGGGCCTTCAACCAAGCCTTTCTCGATGCCCTTAAATCCAGGTACTTTTCAGAACCCCCTCGTAAAACTATACGTTACAAATTTTTCTCGGGATTTCTAAATTTGTCATCTTTAGATCAGCCAGAAGCAAACCGATTCTATAACTATTTCTCCAGCGCAGCATAGCAAGCGAGCTTGCTAATAGGTATAGTATTTTGCAAATAAGAAGGAAATTTTCATTTCTTTTATGTTTGCATTAAATTTTATTTAAATTTTTATTAAATCACTTTTAAGCAAGGAGAACCTTTTGTGAACTTTAAGAATAACAGCTGAATAGAGAAGAACGAAAACTCGGTACAATTTTGCTCGGAAAGTAGTCATTTCAACACTGAAGTATTTTAATAAATTTAACCCTAAGCTTTATATAATATTCTAATGGACGCCTAATGTAACCTTCAGAAGAGCTAGCGAAGATAATGCGCTGGAAGGCGTTGTTCTTTTTCGCATGAATTTGATGAAAAAAATGAGAATAAAGAGAAGCTAAGTTTGATCTCGGGGCAGAAAATTTCGAAAAGAAATAAACAATTATACCCTTTCGAAAAGGGAACTTCAAAATGACGGGGAATATACAATTCCAAAAAGAAGTAAAACAGTACCTTCCGGCAGGAAACGTTGCATAATCTAAAGAATATTTCAGAATACAACAACATATTGGCGTAGGCAGATGAAAAGAAACAAATTTGAAATGAACTATAACTTTTATAATAATCTGCTAACCAAGGGCTTTAAATTATAATAGAAACTACGGCTATTAAAAATAAACATAGCCTCCAGTTTTAGAATATACGTAGGAATAGACGTTTTAGTATTGAAAAATATTACATTATTCTTAAGGACCATAAATCGTACTTTATGAACGATCTCATTATTTTACTGATAAATCAAGCAGAGAGAAAATTAGGATGAATCAGTAAAGACAACAGAATCAACAATATCTAATTTTCAGGATAACGCTTCGGAATAATATTAGAGCATTAATGAGTTGGCTTGGAATCAGACATGATAAATATAAATAAATTTTCCTCTCAATCGGATATCATTGATTACTGTCTATTCGTGACTGAGCCTTAAGAGAGAAAATGGCGGAAGGGAGAGATAAGTGTGGAAGATTTCGAGCGTATCGAAGTCGAGAGCTTAATGAGATCCCTAGCCGGAAGTAAGGAAACCTTGCTAGTGACCGTTAGGAACGAGGGAGTATTTAGAGCAGAGAAAAAGAGAAAGGAAGAAGTACAAAATGGACATGAAGAAGAATAACGCAACAAGGGACGAAACAATCAATTCCCTGTAGTCACAACAGGAAGTTGCCTCCTTCCCCAAAATAGGTGGGATTGGCTGATGAAAGGAACCCTAAAAAAGAGACAGCGAGAGTACTATGCTGACAGCGCAAGACAAAGTTTTGGTCACAAACTGCAGGATTAGTCTCAGGAATGAGCAAACGTCGCCGCTGTGCCGCATCTGAGACAGAGTGGATGAAATCATTGCCCATATCACGAACGAATGCCCTACACTTGCTCAAAACCATTACAAGTTGTGGCGACACGATCAACTATCGAAAGTGCTACATTGAGAGGAATTCTTTGGGGTTTGAATAATTCACCTCTGAAAAGATGAGTGTTTAGTTCATCATCCTTAAACAAACTTTATTCGGGGACGTTTTGAGCAGGATGGGTTACTCAACTCGAAAAAAAATTCTAACTAGGCTCCACCTACAAGGTCATGCGCTGTTTATCTTGATATAAGATCACTATCTCGTGCACATGTGGTTGTGATGCATGTGCCTGGTGTACTCTTATCAGACGGGTAGTCATGATGGGTATACTGGGCTCCGTATATTTTACGCCAGTGCCACTTTGGCGGCATGCGCTGCTCACTCACTCAATAATGATCATAATATAAAAAAAAAAAATAATAATAATCATAATCATAACAACAACAACAGCAACAACAAAATGTCCTGATGCAATGCCAGGTACTTGCCCTCATGGCGTCTGATCATATCATATACATGTTTCATCTACATATAATAACTCTACTTGAATGTGTTTTAGAGCGTATAGAATGACTATTATGAAAACATGTTGGATCTTTTTTAAAACGGGGGCCACATTTTCATTAACGAAACACTTTGAAACTTGGAACACTGGTAGAATGTGTCATATAAAACATCTTTTTCTCTTAGTCTTCTTTAAAAAAAAAAGAAATCCCTAAGTTATTCCATGTTAAAGTTGTCGTATTTCTGTAATTTCAACCAATTACTGACGTCCATTCAGCCGATATACATTAAGTGCCGACTACATAACAAACGATTCTGAAACAATTCTATCGGTGATAGGGTTAGGGTTAGGGTTAGGGTTAGGGTTTGGGTAAAACAGCAAATTTAAAAAGAAAAAAGCAAAACAAAGCTATGGAAATTAAATACGCTTT
>NW_026364375.1:4357-5763 GCF_001194135.2 Octopus bimaculoides | reverse complement strand
TATATATATATATATATATATATATATATATGCATGTATGTATACATATGTGTGTATGTATTGATGTATATATATGTGTATAGATATATGTATATATTTATGTATGTATGCGTGTGCGTATGTTCATGTATATGTATATCTGAAAAGGGAGCGTGCGAGTAAATAGGCCGATATAGGTTGCTTCGCTGGCAAAGATGAGTTTGGTACGCAATAAAGTAAACAGGCAGCATTGCAAGGAAAGATAGTTAAAGAAATCGATAGAAACGAGAACAAAATGCGGATAAACGCACTTACACGACAAACACACACAAAACACACACACGCACGTACACACATATATATGTATGGATGTATATATGTATGTATGTATGTATGTATGTATGTATATATATATATATGATTAAATGTGTATGTTGGGGTGTACATTCATCTATAAATTTCGGTACGCATAAGAATACAGATATATATGTGTGTACGTCTGTGTGTGTGTGTGTGTGTATGTGAGTATATATATACTGATAAATATGTATATACATATATATATTTATAGATATCTATACATCTGTGTGTGTGTATACATACATATATATATATGTATGAATGTATGCATGTATGTATCTCTCTCTCAGCCTATCTATCTATCTATCTATCTATCTATCTATCTATCTATCTATCTATCTATCTATCTATCTAAATATCTTCCCGTCTCTATCTGTCTGTCTGTCTCTCTCTATATACATATATTAGTTATATATTGTATGTGCGGATGTGTCTGCTTGTGTAAGCGTGTATACACATGTAAACGTGATGGAGAGCGAAATTAGATGGATTTTAAAATGGCCGACCTTAGAGGGAGGTAAACAGTTATTTATAGGTAATTCAAACGGAAATGGAAGCTTTAAACGTTCGTGCGATAATTATTAGGGGAACTGGCACAACCAGTGTCCGATATTTCTAATATCACACAACGATATCACTATAGTGTATTGTATACATTCAGCAGGGGGTGACACATTGTGCCCAGCACAGTGGGACGTTCACAAGCTGTCTATAAAAGTTCAAGGCGTAAACACAAGACGCGTAGAAATTTTGATGACGGCGACCATTATGTAACTCTGATCACAATAACTTATATTTGGATATAGTTACTACCTATATGTGTGTGTGTTTGTGAGTGTGCGTGTGTATATATGTATAAATATATATACAGACATATGTATGCATATATATATATATATATATACATACATACATACACACATACATATATATGTATGCATATATATATATACACTGTAGATGGAGAGATAGATATAGACGTATTTGTAGAGACTTGTTGACAATGCGATGATGGAATCCATTATATAACTCATCACAAAAGTTCAATATATATATACACACACACA
>NW_026364375.1:2883-3654 GCF_001194135.2 Octopus bimaculoides | reverse complement strand
TATATGTACATATAATTATATACATATATATATATATACACACGTATATATATATTTTCTCTACAACAGGAACATTCTACTATAAGTAATCGTTTTAAAATATTTATGTTGTTATACATCCTTCTATACGTACGTATAAATATATATGCAAATATTCTCATATATTTGTATTCATATATATTTTACACCATTATGTGTTTTAAAATCACAAACGTGCCTGGGAGCGTGATAGGAAGGCAATCAGACTCCGAGACAGAAATGGAGATAAAGACAGATACGTAGAGAATAGAGAGAAACTATACATACATACAACACTCACACCACATGTATATACATACATAGATGCAAGCATGAATACATACAAGCATACACCAGCTCTCACACACAGCCTCACGCACACACAACCTCACGCACACACAGCCTCACGCAAACACAGCCTTACGCACACACAGCCTCACGCACTCATAAATGATTGACTCTCGCGTTGAAGACGATGTATGTATGTTCAACTTTCGTCGAACGTCCTGCGCAAACGGTTTGTGTATAGTGATTTAAATGTATGTGTTGTACATTAGCTCCCTCCCTCCATCAAATCGGAGTTGCCTGAACAGGGTCACGATGTACCATGGGCCAGGTTTCAAAGTGATCGCAGAGCAATGTGCGATGGATTGTCTTGCTCAAGAACGTAATGCACCACCCGATCTAGAAGCTGAAACCACAATCACATGATCATGAATGCAACACCGTAACCATAATATATATACATATATA
>NW_026364375.1:1490-2154 GCF_001194135.2 Octopus bimaculoides | reverse complement strand
TCTTCTTCTTCTTCTTCTTCTTCTTCTTCTTCCTATTGTTATTGTTACTATTGTCATTATTAAGGCCGAGAGATGGCACGATCGTTAGCTCGTTGTACGAAATGCTTAGCGGCATTTCGTCCGTCTTTACGGTCTGAGTTCAAATTCCTTTTATACTTTCGGTTTCGATACGTTTTATCCCTGTCTTTAATGACTATGTCTGGTCGATTATCCAGGATCGTTGTGTCTGTGTTGACTGGAAAATCCCAGAGGATAGTGACATTTTTACTTTCAACGACTGGCTCAGAATGATGTTCATACTAGTAAGCAGGAGTGCTGATTTTGTAGTGTTTACCTATTTTCCAATGTAAATACTGTCCTACACTATCGTAGTCATTTTTGTATTCGTTTGGTGTCAGCACAGGTCATCCCGATACGAGAGGATCTATTGTTTCATCAAATGTATCGCAGAATCTGCATTTAGGGTTAGTGCCATTTTGAAATACGTTACTTGGTAATTTTTGCTTTGGAAGCTTTCGTCATGTGCCACCAATATGAAACCTTTAGTTTCAGATTATTATTATTATTATTATTATTATTATTATTATTATTATTATTATTATTATTATCATTATTATTATTATTATTATTATTATTATTATTATTATTATTAATATTATTATTA
>NW_026364375.1:0-779 GCF_001194135.2 Octopus bimaculoides | reverse complement strand
CTTAGCTGTATTTCGTCTGATGCTACGTTCTGAGTTCAAATTCCGCCGAGGTCGACTTTGCCTTTCATCCTTTCGGGGTCGATTAAATTAGTACCAGTTACGCACTGGGGACGATATAATCGACTTAATGCGTTTGTATGTCCTTGTTCGTCCCCTCTGTGTGTAGCCCCTTGTGGGTAGTAAAGAAATAACACATGCACACACACGTGCACATTTAGTATACATATATGTATATGTGTGAGTGTTTGCATGCTTGTGTGTGTGCGTGCGTTTGTGTGTATGTGTGTGTGTTTGGGTGTGCAGGTGCGTTTGTGTGTTTGTGGACAGACACACAAATATGTAGACATACCGAAATATAAGTATAAATGTATCTGTATATGTATATTTATACATTTATACACATGCATATGTATGTAAACGTATATATGTATATAAACATGTGTAACTCTCTTTTTTCTCTCTCTATCAATCAATCACATCAATCGATCAATCAATCTACGTATGTATGTATCTATCTACCTGTCTCTCTCTCTCTCTATGTACGTATGTATGTATCTACGAATCTGTCAATCTGTCTATCTATCTGTCTATCTGTCAGTCTATCTACCTATCTATAATTTTTTTATATATAATATATACATATATATATATACATACATATGCATAAATGCTATGTATGTATGTATGTATTTATGTAGGCATATACCTGTGTGTGTATCTATCTGTCTATCTGTCAATTTTTTATATATAATATATACAGACATGTTTACATACATATA
>NW_026364374.1:0-365 GCF_001194135.2 Octopus bimaculoides | reverse complement strand
AAACAAGATCTCGATTCGGTAAATTTTCGCAATTATGGTGTCGCTTTGGTACGTGCGTCTTTTCACCCATGCGGTGAATTTGGCTGTCGTGGTTCCTCGTGTGTCGGTCAGTAATGCCATTGGCTCGAGAGCTACTGAAAATAAGCCATTGGCTGCGATATCGTTTTGATTTGGCCGTGTTTCGATAAATGGTTACTGTGCAAACATCAAGTGGTTATCGACTATCACATGATTCTGGATGCTGCAATGGATTTCCTGGTTTGTGTGCAAGCTGGTGTCAACCTGGTCTTACAACAACACCCACTAACCGGTATTGTGAGTCTACGGTGAAGGCTAAGCTGCGCCATGAAAAGGGGTATGAGGTA
>NW_026364373.1:0-215 GCF_001194135.2 Octopus bimaculoides | reverse complement strand
ATGTATGCATGTATGTATGTACGTGTGTGTACGTATGTATGTATGTATGTCCTCTTGTGTTTTTAATTATTTGAATTCTTGCCGTGAAGATGGAGGTGGTCTCTTATAAAGACACAAAGCTCCATTGTTGGAAGGTAGACAACAAAAGCCATATGACATTCTAAGCTCGAAGAAAGTCTTGCACATTTTTACTGTTCCACTTAGAGATTGTATTT
>NW_026364372.1:0-392 GCF_001194135.2 Octopus bimaculoides | reverse complement strand
TCTCTCTCTCCCTCTCTCCCCTCTCTCTCTTTCTCTCTCTCTCTCTCTCTCCCTCTCTCACTAGGTATCCATGTACCTACTCTGTAGTAAGACACCTATTTCTGCCCCTCTATTTCTCTGTTACACTCTGATCTTTCATCATTTGATACTGGATCACCTCTTCTAATGCCCCTCAGTTGTGGTAAGACACCTGCTTCTGTCTCCCTGTCTCTTTGTCACACTCTAACTTCCATCCTCTGGCACAAATGCCCTGCCTCTATCATAATTCCTTGTCTTGTGAGTTACTTGGTTACTCTGCCAGTGCTGGTGCTAGGATAAAAGCATCCAGTCCACACTGTAAAGTGGTTGGGATCTATTTTAAAACGGGGGCCACATTTTTCATTAATGTTTTA
>NW_026364371.1:0-685 GCF_001194135.2 Octopus bimaculoides | reverse complement strand
ACACACACACACACATACATACAGGTATGGATGGATTGATGGACAGAGAGATTTCCATACGACGTAAGCAACTCACGTAAACAAACATTTGTGGTTCTCTCTACCTTTCACTTTTTCTTTATGTAACTATCAATTTATGTATTCATATATCTATATACATTTATGGATAAGTGTATATATATGTGTATATATATGTGTGTGTGTGTGTGTGTACATATATATTTTACATATATATACTATACGCATATACATTCGTTTATATATTCGTCTAAAAATATATATTCCATGTATACAGCGTACAACTTGTGTCGTATACATATATCTATGTGTCATGTATATATGTAAACGTGGGTGTGCACGTATGTATATATATATACACACACACCTACACAGACATACACGTGTACACATATATGTGTGTATGTATGTATATGCACAAACACACACACATATATCTATATATATGATAATTATATTAAAGTATATTTATATATATAAACACACACACTCACACCCACACACATGTATATCTATTTCCGTTATATATATATAGAGATTTGTCAATATATAGATAGATATATATATATACATATATACACACATATATATATATGTGCATTTATAAATATACATACATACATGCATAAATGCATATATATATATATATATATATATATATATATAT
>NW_026364370.1:0-377 GCF_001194135.2 Octopus bimaculoides | reverse complement strand
TTTTTATTCTTACGTTTGTAGAAATAGATATTCTTGTATTTTTCTATTATACAATTGATTTTTAATGATAATTTTAAATAAACGTTTTTAGCTTTAAATAGTATAGCTTTAATTATTACACCGGTTAATATGTACTAATTTTATCTTCATTATTATTTTAAACTTAAACTTCGTTCAAATTGTATTTAAAACAAAGATAATTTAAAACAATGATAATTTATGTAAGCTGTTTTTTGTATATAATATACATGTTATTATAATGGATGAAGGGGTGATTATTGAATGGTTATAATTTTGATATTTTTAATAATTTTTCTATTTTTATAAAGTAAGTATTTCATATTAATTCATTTGGTACTTATTGTTGGTTGAGATAT
>NW_026364369.1:265-528 GCF_001194135.2 Octopus bimaculoides | reverse complement strand
TGCATCGTTTAGATATGTGCTAATTCTATCTTTATTATTTTAACACTAAACTTCGTCCAAATTGTATTTTAAACGAAAAATTCGTTAAGTTGGTTTTTGAATATAATATACCTGTTAGCTTATATTATAATGGACGTAGGTTTGATAATGGAATGTTTATTATTTTGATATTTTTAATATTTTTCTATCTTTATATAATAAGTATCTTATATACATTCATTTGGTATTTATTGTTGCATGATATCTACATTCTTTTATTATTA
>NW_026364369.1:0-123 GCF_001194135.2 Octopus bimaculoides | reverse complement strand
ATATATATGTATATCAATATAAATATATGTATATCAATATAAATATATGACAGTCAATATAAATATATGAAAGTCATGTACATACTTTCTTACTGTTGTGATTATAACACCTCGTTGTAAACA
>NW_026364368.1:0-499 GCF_001194135.2 Octopus bimaculoides | reverse complement strand
TATATACATACACATGCATAAACATACATTGATATACACATATAGTCATAAATATTTGTTACTAGCAGAGATACCGGGCATTGCTTGGGATTAAAATGGCATGATTTTTTATTGTTTTACTTCTTTCGGTCATGTGACTGCAGACATGCTGGAGCACCTCTTTTAGTCAAAGAAATCGACCCCAGGATTTATTCTTTGTAAGCCTAGTACTTATTTTATCAGTAGCTTTTTCGCCAAACAGCTAAGTTGCGGAGACATAAATACAGCCACATCAGAACTCAAGTGATAGTGGTAGTACAAACACAAACCCAAATGCGCGCGCGCGCACACACACACACACACACACATACATACATATATATACATATACATGTATAAACATATGTGTATATATATATGTGTCTCCACAGTATATGTGTATATATATATATATACATATAGAGAGAGAGAGGCGCAGGAGTTGCTGTGTGGTAAGTAGCTTGCTTACCAACCACATGGT
>NW_026364367.1:0-297 GCF_001194135.2 Octopus bimaculoides | reverse complement strand
ATATATAAGTATATACATACATATATATACACATATATACCTGTATATCTCTCTACATGTCTGTTTCTCTATTTGTCTGTCTATCTATATGTCTGTCTATCTACCTATCTTTCTATCTATCTGTCTATCTATCCACCTCTCTCTCTATCTATCTGTCTGTCCGTCTATTTGTGTATCTGTCTATCTATCCATATGTATGTATGCATGCATGTATGTCTGTCTATACATTTAGTTAACTGTATCTGTATGTAAGTGTTTGAATGTATCTATATCTATAAATATATATATATATATATA
>NW_026364366.1:0-279 GCF_001194135.2 Octopus bimaculoides | reverse complement strand
AGGACAAGTAATGCAGTAACTGGGATATCGACATTGTAATACAGTGAGTATGCTATAGGTATACATACATATATACATACATACATACGTGCATGTATACGTACTACACACGTACATACACATACATAAATACATGCACACATTTACGTATACAAATACACACACATAGGCATACATGTATACGTACGTACATACATTCATGCATGCATACGTACGGACGTATGAACATACATACATGGATACATAAATAAATAAATAAATACAAACATACATACATAC
>NW_026364365.1:0-268 GCF_001194135.2 Octopus bimaculoides | reverse complement strand
ACGTCTTTAATGTATTTGTGTATTTCTCTCCCAATATTTTCCATTTCTGTTTGTGTTTACAGCAAGATCTGTGATTCTCTGTTTTTTGTTTTCCATAATTATTAACCTATCGTGTTCTTTATCGATTTATTATCTTTCATTCATCCATTCATCCATCCATTCATCCATCCATCCATACATACATACATACATACATACAAGCGTATATACATATACATACATGCATGCATACGCACCTAACCTACACACATACACACACACACACACA
>NW_026364364.1:0-3668 GCF_001194135.2 Octopus bimaculoides | reverse complement strand
ATGATGATAATGATGATGATAATGATGATGATGATGATGAAAGATAAGGGCCAGTTTGAACACTTAACACAAGATGTCAACCTTTCCAGGCATGAAATAACATATCCAGCCCTTTATAATCCAACGCGTCTTTGTCTTTTCAAAAAGTGATTCGAAAAGGGTCCAGGTCACATTTATCTGCCGTTTTTAATGCGTTCAACGACCACATCTTAGATCTCTCATTCACTCGATTGGTTGCGGAGAGATATTACGTTATTTACAAAACTTTCCTCCATTTTGTCAATAATCTTTCCCTCATTTCGTAACCTAAATCTATTAAAGAAAAGAATAAGTAAATAAAATATGCACTTTTTATTTATTTTCATTTTGTTTTCTTCTCTTTTCTTTTCCTTTTTTAACCTTGTGCTTGTCTTCTTCTCTCGGTCTTGCTAATGGTTGAAATTTAAAATATCTTGGGGAAACTTCAGCATCGTTCTCCAACAGCTTTCTCCAGCTGGATGTAAACATATTTTTACATCAAAGGGGAAAACGATAGCAGCAACAACAACAACGACAACAATAAACACAAACAACAATAATGATAAAAACAAACAGCAACAATAATAATAATGATGATGATAATAATAATAATAATAATAATAATAATAATAATAATAATAATAATAATAATAATAATAATAATGATAATGATAAAGAGATCTCCTGTATCATTACACTTGGTCGTTTATTTTACATGTTAAAACTACAAGAACATGTTTCATTGTAGCGCCTTCCGAAGTCGTTGTTCTGGCTTCTAAGTCTATATTTGTGCCAGAAGGAAGACCGCCATTGTTACGGCAAAAACAACCAAAGCAGTTAACGTTTAATATTTCGTGTTAGTATTATTTGTAGTTGTATCTTTTATCTTTTGTTTCGTTGGACTGCGGCAATGCTGGAGCACCGCCTTGTAGCGTTTTAGTTGAATAAATCGACCCTAGCATTTATTTTTTTTTCAGTTTGGTATTTATTCTATCGGTCTCTTTCGCCGAACCGCTAATATACAGGGAAATAAATAAACCAACATAGGTTGTCAAACGGTGGATGGGAACAAACAAACAAACAAACAAACAAAACGACACACAATCTAACACACTTTTACACAAACACACACGCCCCTTCCCACATATATACAACGGGCGTCCACACAGCTTTCGTTTACCAAATCCACTCATAAGACATTAGTCAATCTGGTGCTATTATAGAGGACACTTGGCGAAGGTGCGTGCAGTTGGACTGAACCAGAAACCATCTGGATGCAAATCAAACTTCTTAACCACTACATGCCAGTCGTCCGAGGTTCCACAGATTGTCAACCAGTAAAGTGCTGAGGCTGATGTAATCGACTTAGGGTTCCTTTCATCAGCCAAGTCGTTACATGTTTCAAGATATTTTACCAGTCCAATTGTTGTAGTTTTGTTAGAGATTTCAAACTGGATCAAGCCTCGACCTCCATCAGCTCTGGGTAGGTAACGACGATCTGCGTCTGCCTTTGGCTGGTGCATCTTATTGTGA
Organism: Octopus bimaculoides; assembly: GCF_001194135.2. NCBI lineage: Eukaryota > Metazoa > Mollusca > Cephalopoda > Octopoda > Octopodidae > Octopus > Octopus bimaculoides. The sequence goes on along the minus strand of NW_026364364.1, from coordinate 2,117 downwards.
ACATCTTTCTTCTATCAGAAAAGAAATAAGGATTGTCATTTATGTAAAGTTTTAGAATCCAAATTGAGTGAATGTAGTTCTCAGGGAGATTTAGCGAGACAGAGTTTTAACGTGACACAGAATGTGAGAGGGATGCCAAGTGAGTGGACTGGATCAAGATGAAATAAAATGTCTTGTTGAAGGATCCACCGCGCTGCCGAAATCGAACTCACGACCTTAAGATTGTGAGCCCAATAGCTCTAACGACTAAGTCACAAGCCCTCGCATACCTAGTATTATATTTGTGCCTCATGTCTTAGGCTCAAGGAACACAGGATGACCCGAGGCTGCAGCTGTTTTCTTAGTGCAGAGATCTGTATAAACACTTATATTGACATCTGAAGACCGCAAAGCAATAGTTGCGCTGTACCCAAGTTGGGTGAGTGAATACAAAGACCATGAAACTGCTGGTCCAGGGCAAAAAGCCCTGCAATTATATGTGGTTGCAAGAAGTCCTTAAGATAAAGATTCAAATTTTGGACTTTACAATAATTCTAACGGTAGAAACAATTAGAGAATTATATATATATATATAAAAAAAGATGCCCCGCTGGTCCAACGAAAATTACACCCAAGACCAAACAGAACCACGATAAAAGCAGCAATAATTTAAAAAAGTAAACTTAATGAAAACAAAATAGGAACATCAATAGCACTAGATTAAGCAGTTACTATATTGTTATAAGGTAAGCGGTAAACCATCAGTTAGAAACGTATAGAAAATTCTTCACAAGTGAAGACAAGACAAAATGAGTAATTTCACAAATGTGCCGCAATTATTATAAAATGGAAATTGGCTGAAAGTGAGAAAATTGAATTAGACATAGACAACGAAATCAAAGAATTAGATTAATGCCACTTCAAATAGTTAGGAGTAGATGGAACTAATAAAATGGAATTACGAGAAATGGCAGACAAAATTAGAAATGCGTGCTACAGAATGGAATTTAAAGAAACAAATAAAATAATTGAGATTTCCACTTGTAAAGAACAGCTTCAATAAAGTAAATTGGAAGCAAAGGAAATTGAAGGGTTTACACAGAACAAGAAATAAACTCCTAACACGGATCCCGAATCATGGGTCTGAAATGATGACAGAATATATGTAACCCCGTCACAAATGTTCGGCTGATCTGACACAAATAAAAAGACTACAACAAAACCAATAGGACAAAAGAACTATTTGGAAGCAAACGAAAGATGTTTGATTTTTATCCTTTACTTCTCTCAGTTATTGGACTGCGGCCATGCTGGGGCACTGCCTTGAAGGGTTTAGTCGAACAAGTCGACGCCAGTATTAAGTTTTAAAACCTGGTACTTATACTATCGGCCTCTATTGTGCCGAACCGCTTGGGTACTGGGGAAAGGGAAACGAACCAACACCGGTCGTTCGTCAACTGACGGTGGAAGACAAAACACTAACACAAAGACACACACAAGCATACACACACACATAAATACACACAGACATACACACACACACTCACACACACATATATAATGCCAATTCACTTAAAAAGCATTGATCATTTCCGAACTATAGTAGAAGGCGTTTATCCAAGACACCATGGGATTGAACTTAATTTTCAGGTGACTGCAAAGCGAGCCAATGAATATACATGTCCATAAATTGTCTTTACCATTTCCACAATTTATTGTATCCTATTAGAGTTGAGAGGCATCGATCAATTTCTTGCAATCAGCAATTCTTTTCCACCAAAGATGGTGTGCCGCCCCATTGGGAGTTGAGTGTTTGAGTGTGTCTCAGTGAAACTTTCTCAAACCAGTAGGCTGGAAGAAGCGGTCCAGTCCCCTGGCCGCTCAGATCGCCAGATATAACTCCTGTAGATTCTTATGGGGATACATTAAAGACAGAGCCTGACTTCAAATGACCTGACCCAACCATTGGTGAGGGTTTGCTCCAATACACATCGGCAGAAACTGAATGCCGTCTAAATGCATCGCATGCAACCAATGCATTCCCCGTACGCAGTCTTCTGAGGTTTCAAATAAAACCTCGTTTCTTTTCTTGTTTTCCAATAAACTTTGCTGAGTTAGCCTTAGTTTTCATTTTCTTT
>NW_026364363.1:0-388 GCF_001194135.2 Octopus bimaculoides | reverse complement strand
TATATATATATGTACGTATGTATGTGTGAATGTATGCATGGTGCATGTATGTATGCATGTATGCATGTATGTATGTATGCATGCTTGTATGTGAGTATGTATGTATGTGTACATGTATGTGCGTATGCATGTTTACATGCGTATGCATGTGTGCATGCTTATACGCATGTAGGTATGTATATATGTAAGTATGTACGTATGTACTTATGCATGTACGTGAGTATTTAGATCTGTAGACGTGTCTGTGTGTACATGTGTATGTACATGTGAACGTATGTTTATGTACTGTAAGGTGTCTATTGAAGTTGTATAAATGACTGTTACTTTTTTGAAGTTTCTATACACACACACATATACATATATATACATATACATATATATATATATA
>NW_026364362.1:0-301 GCF_001194135.2 Octopus bimaculoides | reverse complement strand
GGTGTGCAAGACGTGATGCAAAATGCAGTTTGAAGAGTGTAGAAGTGGTCACTTAGTACTTGATGTTTCTGATAATAAAAGTTTTGGAATCTTTTGACAACAGAGCATTGGGCAAATAGAAGACCGCCAATAAGTTGAGACTGGAAAAGAGTTGGAAACAGTTGTAACGTAGGTTATTGCAGGGTGAAATGGTATTTGAGGTAGTAGACGGTTGTTCATAACGATTAACATAATATATTCAATGGCTTAGAAGTCTTTTCGCTTACCTTACAACCAGCCATTATTTGTACGTATGATTGCA
>NW_026364361.1:1482-4351 GCF_001194135.2 Octopus bimaculoides | reverse complement strand
TATATATATATATATATATATATATATATATATATGATATATATGCAATTTATATAAATGATATATATATATATGTAGTATGTATATATAATAATAGAATATATATAAATATATATATGTAATATATATATAATATACATATATGCAATATATATGGATTTGTACATATGATATATACATACATATACATATATACATACATATATATATTCATATGTATCTATATATATCATCATCGTCGTCGTTTAACATCCGCTTTCCATGCAGTCATGGGTTGGACGGTCTGACTGATGACTGGTGAACCAGACTTCTGCATCCGGCTCAATCAGATCTGGGAAAGTTTCTATAGCTGGATGCCCTTCCTAACGCCTATGTATATATCAGTGATGATAACTCTTTCCAAATGCACATTACCAGGATGGCGACACAGTGCGGATTACCGGCTGAATGGAGCCTGAGAACATTTAGAACTTGACAGAAGGAAACCATGATTGTCCTCTGGAGGACTTTCGTCTTCTGTCACCTGGATTACTGCTCCCAGCTATGATTACCCACCAGTGTAGAATTTATGGCAGAACTTGAAGCAATCCAGCGAAGCTGCACAAAGAAGATCATCTCATTGCAACAACTCAGTTACTGGGAAAGGCTGAAACAGCTAAGTCTCCTCTCCCTAGAGCAAAAGTTGGAGAGGTATGTAGTAATATACATCTGGAAGATCCTGGATGGAATTGTGCCAAATTTTGTCATTGAAAGCTACACCAATGCCAGAACAGGTCGACAAGGCATAGTGCCAAAGATCCGAGCAATGCCATCATGCTTCATGACCAGTTACTGCAACAGCAGGAGCCCATAGCTTTTTAATATTCTTCCAAAGAGCCTGCAGAGCCTACATAAAGTAGATGTAGGTGTTTTCAGATCAAAATTTCTTGTTGAGAGTCAGATGAACCTACCTCACGGCAAGAGGTGCAAATGAGGCTAGCGACATCAAACCCCATTCTCCACGAAATGTCACATATTAGAGGAGGCACTCAGTAATAACAGTGTAGCAAAATGGTGGGGCCCTGCGCTGAAACAATAGAAAAAAATGTTATATATATATATATATATATATATATACACACACACACACACACATATATATATAATACAGTGGAGGCGCAATGGCTCAATCGTCAGGGAAGTGGACTCGCGGTCGTAAGGTCGCAGTTTCGATTCCCAGATCGGGTGTTGTGAGTGTTTATTGAGCGAAAACACCTAAAAGCTCCACGAGGCTCCGGCAGGGATGGTGACGAACCCAACTGTACTCTTTCACCACAACTTTCTCTCACTCTTACTTCCTGTTTCTGTTGTACCTGTATTTCAAAGGGCCAGTCTTGTCACAATCTGTTGTCACGCTGAATGTCCCACGAGAACTACGTTAAGGGTACACGTATCTGTGGAGTGTTCGGCCACTTGCCCGTTAATTTCACGAGTAGGGTCAATTGGAACCCTCGTCGTCGTATATACCTGTTTGTGTATTTATACCTGTGTATACATACACGTATATACGTGTAGATGCATTCATCCATACTTACATAAGAGGGGTGCTGAAAAGTTCCTGGCTTTGGGTAAAAGAAAATACAGGAGGATGACTTAATTATGATTTATTGTAGCGATCCTTCACTTTTCTATGCCCTGTATAAGAACACGGAACGCTGAGAATCAAATATTCAGATATAAATAAATATATATATATATAAGGAGGAGACCCGCTTCGGTCATGAATGACCATGTGATTGCACCTAGAAAGTTACCCTCCGAGGCACAAGTGCGGGCAACATTGTTTGTAGAAGGCCACCAGTCACCCATGCATACCAGCCCCCCCCTCTCCACACCGCTGACGTTATCCAAGGGAAAGGCAAAGGCCGATACAGCTTGGTACCAGTGATGTCGCAACTCATTTCTACAGCCGAGTTAACTGGCGCAACGTGAAATAAAGAGTCTTGCTCAAGAACAGAACACGCATCCAGGTCCGAGAATCGAACTCACAACCTCACGATCGTAAGCTCTAACCACTAAGCCATGCGCCTTCACACACACACACACACACACACACAAACAAACACGCACACACATATTGTGCGTGTGTGCACAAGTGTACATGTGCGAGCGCGAGTATATGCGCGCGCGCGCACGTCTTTGTATTCACTGGTTAAAATAATTGTATTTGTGTTGTGTTCCTTTATGTTGCGATACGTGGATATCGACTAAACCTGTGTACACTGTACATCATATAGGCATAGTCCAAAAATGAACGTCCAAAAATAAATGTGTTTGTGTGTGTGTGTGTTTGTCTGTAAGTGGATACGCACACACGCGCTGATATACACATGCATACACCCACCCACTTTATCATCATTACATAATCGTTTTCGCTACAAGCAGGCGTTGGAAGGCGTTGCGTATCCTTGAACGTTTTCTTTTACTAGTTTATGCCGTTTATCTGTCGCTATGTCGAGTTATGCCTTAAAGGGTTTTTAGTTGACATCCGAATACTAATTTCATACAAGAAATTATATATCGATTGTCATTTAGTGAAATCCCTAACTTATGGTCTCCACGTAAATCGATTCAACTCACCTGTTTACGCAAATGGACATAAACACAAGTGTATGAACAATCTACATTAACGTGTGTGTTTGATTGCGTGTATGTGTACATTCGTGTCTTTGTTTATGTTGTATCAGTTTGTGTTGAGATAAATAGACATCTCCGAACCAAATCCCACTCACAGAACTCTATTCACTCGGGGGTCATAACAGAAATTCCTTGGCCAACACACACACACATTATATACATATATATATATATATATATATATATATATATA
>NW_026364361.1:0-1010 GCF_001194135.2 Octopus bimaculoides | reverse complement strand
ATATATATATATATATATATATATAAAACACGTAAGTACAAGCTTACACACACACACGCACACACGCACGCTCGCACGCATACGCACACACACATACGCACGCGCGCGCATTTACGCGCACGAGAGCATGTGTGCACATAAGCAGAGATAAACTATATGCATACATCTGTGTGTGATGAAAAGAGAGTGAGCAGGGTAAATAACAAGCATCTATCTAACTACAAGTAAGTATTTCTCATAATCTCGCTATTTCAAAATAATTTTCGAAAATACATAAACAGATAAATAAACAAATGTATATCTATATACATGTGTACTTCTGTGCTTATATATACATATATATATATAGAGAGAGAGAGAGGGGGGAACTAGATAGATAAACAAATATATGATATTTAATCAACACGATTTTCAAAATCAAAGTAGAATGGATATTATGTCATATTCTCTAATTTTTGTCCAAAAGAAGAAGCACCTGTTTAAAATTAAAACTGTCATTAGAAAGAAATATATTTTGAATTCAATTTTACGTACATTTCAAGCGATGTGCTTATGCACACAGACCCATCCAATACCACATGTTTACACAAACTCCTGCAACATAAGCAAACGCATATAAACATATGCACGAGAGTACACATACGTTGATGTGTGTGTTTGAATATGAATATATATATATATATATAAATTACGCACAAACACACACACGTTACACATACACAGAAGCGCGTTGTATGTTACATATGATAGATACATATGAACATAGGTACATATATGTAATATACACATATGCAATATATGATTTGTGTAAATGCATGTGTGTGTGTGTGTGTATATATATATATATATATATACGAAAATATAGATACATGTGCTCTCACACGCACGCCACACACACATTACAATTCATATATATATATAAAGTATAATATATATATATAAATATGAAGTTTATATATATATATATACATACACATATGAAGTATATAAATTCATATAAATATATATAT
>NW_026364360.1:0-406 GCF_001194135.2 Octopus bimaculoides | reverse complement strand
ATATATATATATATATACATATATACACAAATAAATATATACATACACACACACTCCATTGTACAAGAGATATCTTCGATTTCGTTACATTACTGCGTGGGGGGAAGTGCGTGAGTATGCGTGCATGTAGACATAGAATTGGTTTTGTCATTAAGAAGATCACTTCTCAACAACGTAGTTCCTGCTTCGATGCTATTACCTGATATTTTGGACAAGAATGTTCAACCATGGGCACTGTTTCACAAATACTGCTTGAATAGAATTTGGTTAATGGAATCAGAGTAAAAGCCCGTTGTGTGTAGATATATACATGTGCGTGTGCAAACAATCATAATGGTAAAGTGCGCGAAGAAACTTTAATATGATGTTGCGTTTATTCTTATGTGTGTGTGTGTGTGTGTGTGTG
>NW_026364359.1:0-200 GCF_001194135.2 Octopus bimaculoides | reverse complement strand
TGAACAATCACACGTGCATATATGTAGGTGTGTGTGTGTGCATATGTATGCGCATGTATGAATGAAGGTATATATGTGGATACATATTATTTGCAGCACATGTACATACCATAGTATATAGTTATACGTATGAGGATATGTGTGTATTCATAGATAGATAGATAGATAGATAGATAGATAGATAAAGATATATATATAGA
>NW_026364358.1:0-615 GCF_001194135.2 Octopus bimaculoides | reverse complement strand
CATTTACTAGTTTTATTCAATAAATTTATAACATATATAGAGGTTTTTTATTTTTTTAAATATTATCAACTTACATTTGACATAATAATAGTAATATATACGAGTATTGATAGGGGTGAATTTCACAATAAATTATTAATTCCTGTAAGTTTATATAGATAGGCGGTTTAATTTGATATGGTTATAAAATAGTCGATGAGGGTTTCTTTATGTTTACCAATTTATATATATATATATGTATATGTATATATATATATATATATATATATCGTTATTATATTTTTAGGTGTTTAATTTTATTAAATTTTCATGAATTTTTTAAATTTCATAATTAAAAAAATTTTTTTAAACTTCTAAATTTTGTAAAAATATATTGGGAAGTAATATATATAGATATTTTTATTCTTATTCTTATTTTTAATAAAGATATTTTAGAATTTGTATGATTAAGTAGGATCTGTTAATAATAATAATATAAAGAAAAATAGCCTGAGGATGCACTGGTGGATTTATGTATTAGGTATAGCCTGATAAAACAAACCATCAGCGCAGAAACATGTGTAGAGTTGATTAATATTATCTTCTTTCCCCACAGACTAATAACAGGTAAGGTAT
>NW_026364357.1:0-518 GCF_001194135.2 Octopus bimaculoides | reverse complement strand
TTATATGTTTCAGTCATTTGACTGCAGCCATGCTGGAGCACCGCCTTTAGACGAACAAATCGACCCCAAGACTTATTCACTGTAAGCCTAGTACTTATTCTATCGGTCACAATTCGTTATTTCGAACTCAAACATTTACCTCTATTTAACCATCTCACACAGTCTCCAATGAAGGGATATCCATAATATCCCAGAAACAGCTGTAAGACTATATATATATATATATATCTTTTTCCCTATAAATGTCCTGAAAACTCCTCACAGCCTTGGCTTTGTTATCTCATTTTGTCTAATATATATACATACATATATATATGTGTGTGTGTGTTTGTGTATGTGTGTGCGTATGTATATATATATATATCGCTGAGCACTACATTTATATTTTTTCTCTCCTTGTTTCTCTTCTCATTTCTTTCTGTGTTTCTTTCAGCTGAAGAGCATAGCTCGAAACGTCATAGACTTTCTCTATTCCCGAGCGTTAAATTGATACAGCCATTTGTTGTTTACACCACCTG
>NW_026364356.1:0-337 GCF_001194135.2 Octopus bimaculoides | reverse complement strand
TATACACATTCTTTTATTGTTTTAAATTTTACTTGTTTCCGTCATTTGACTGCGGTCATGCTAGAGCACCAACTGAAATATTTTAATCGAGGAAATCGACCCACAGCACTCATTTTTTTATAAGCGTAGTACTTTCTTCTATCGGTCACTTCCGCCAGACCGCTAAGTTACGGGGGTTCTTAAACACTCCAGCGTCTGTGATGGCGATAGGAACAAACACAGACTCACACACATAACTACATAGAAAGACAGTCGTCTTTCAGGTTCCGTCTGCCAAATCCACTGATAAGGTTTTGGTCGGCCCGAGGCTATAGTTGAAGACACTTGCCCAAGGTGC
>NW_026364355.1:0-230 GCF_001194135.2 Octopus bimaculoides | reverse complement strand
CAAATGGCCAGTTGAAAAGATGCTCCAGTTATGTCTTCTAAGCAATATTAATCTGTGTTCACTCTGACTACACGTGAAAACCAATGTCGGTTATTGTTTTTTTCTCTTCTTCTTTACAGCCTCCACCTATAGTAAAGTTATCGTTCATACTCTGCCTCATGAAAGGCTTTTGATAGTTTCTGGTCATACAGTCCCCTATCCATTGCAGTTTTATATCATACCCTTCTCAG
>NW_026364354.1:0-321 GCF_001194135.2 Octopus bimaculoides | reverse complement strand
ACTTGACAATTTATGCACCACATTGCAGAAATCACAATGTAAGTATGTCTCAAAGCAAACTCTTATACACTGTTGTACCATTGAATTACAAATAACACTCAGCTTTTGTGCTCGGGTGACCCTACAGCTTCCAAGAGTACAACTGTATTCGTCTTTGCTTAGATAAAATGACTAAATTGTGGGTGTTAAGTCCCCATGAAGAGGTCTTTCTAACTTCTAAGAAGATGAAATTTAGAAATATTACATCATTTGTGTCTAATATCTATGATTAAAATTTCATCAACATCGAAAATTTATGAATTTTCATGGGGGTTCTGCCCC
>NW_026364353.1:0-373 GCF_001194135.2 Octopus bimaculoides | reverse complement strand
TGTATGTAGTGTGTGTGCGTATGTAGCGTGTGTCCGTATGTATGCATGTAGTGTGTATGTAGGTAGTGTGTGTGTGCATATGTAGCATGTGTGTTTGTATGTATGTAGTGTGTGTGTGTGTGTATGTATGCATGTAGTGTGTATGTAGTGTGTGTATGCATGTAGTGTGTATGTAGTGTGTGTATGCATGTAGTTTGTGTGTGTGTGTGCATGTAGTGTGCATGGGTGTGCGTAGGTGTATTTAGTGTGTGGGTGTAGTGTGTATGCAGTGTGTGCGTGTATATAATGCAAGTGTGTGTAATGTATGTGTGTATGTATGTAGTGCATGTATGTAGTGCATGTGTGTAGTGCATGAAGTGCAGCGCTTGTAGTG
>NW_026364352.1:0-627 GCF_001194135.2 Octopus bimaculoides | reverse complement strand
GCCGCAGTCAAATGACTGAAACAAGTAAAAGAGTAAAAGAGTATACAAATCAGATGTGGGCTACAAATGCTTGAGAAGGACATATAATAAGATGATGTGACCTTTCCACATAGCTTCCAGTATACCAGAAGCAATTTTTCATAAATTTGTGCTGACTGTGCTATTTTCATTTGCTTTTAATATCTCATTATTAGTAACAATTATTGTGCCTAGCAGACTTATGTTTATCTGGCGTCTTAACCTACATACAACACGCGATCTCCCACCCATCTGTAAAACAGCTGCAACACATGCAAGGCAATTTTTAGATACATTTAGAAATTTAAAAAAAGTGTCTTATACCCAATATATATGCTATATGTGTGTGTATGTATGTGTGTGTGTGTTTGTGTGTATATGTATGTCCCTATACCATCATTGTCAGCATCATCATCATCATCATCCTCATTATCATTTAACATCCATTTTTCCATGCTGGCATGGGTTAGATGGTTCCACAGAAACTCTCAAGTCAGAAGATTGCTCAATCCCTGCTGTCTGAATTGGTTAGGGTTTCTGTGGCTGGATGCCCTTCCGAATGCTGATCAGATTACAGAGTGTATTGGGTGCTTTTCATGTGGCACCAAC
>NW_026364351.1:0-422 GCF_001194135.2 Octopus bimaculoides | reverse complement strand
GCTCTTCTGGAAACAGGTTGTTATTTTCCAGGTGCTTACTCAATCTCTGTTCTTGTTGTTGTTTTATTTTTGTCCCAAAGATTTTTATACCTAGTTATAATAGTATTTTGTTAGTTGTTAAGGTCGGACACGCATTAAAAAATAATGCCCAATAATTAATTTGAAATTAAATAATTCTTGACTTGTATAACATCATGAGGTCTTTTTATTTCAGAGACTTTTCCGTTAGTACCTCTTTTAATCAAAACATTAAACACGGTCTCCAGATCGTACCCCAGCAGTAAAATATATACTATATTTTGTCTAAATGAAGTTAAATCGCTATTAGATATGATTCTACTGCACAGCAATTTCTTCAAACGTTTGTTTGCAGTTATAATAATCATAATAATAATAATAATAATAATAATAATAATAATAAT
>NW_026364350.1:0-263 GCF_001194135.2 Octopus bimaculoides | reverse complement strand
ACACACACAGGCACACACACACACACACACACACACACACATGTATATATATCTCTTTATATATAATACACACATACATATACATGTGACATGTGACGTGTGTGTGTCTAAGTATGTATATGCATATGTCTTTGTGCTTGTGTGTATAGTAACGTCTCGATTAATGAAATTAACAAATTCCACTTCTTTTTCACTTTGCTATCAGCAGTAACTTCCTTATCAGAGGAAGCTTAACATTAATTTTTTTCTTAATATATACATAT
>NW_026364349.1:0-492 GCF_001194135.2 Octopus bimaculoides | reverse complement strand
TCATGGTAACAAGCTGCTAATGCCACACTGTCTGTTGATTGGCTAAAATTTCCCAACTTTAATTCCAAATAACATCAAATTCTTTCATTTACGAGATAAAGTAATTGGATGATCATAATCAAAATTCAGAGCTGCATCAATACACCAAAATTGAAAGCAATCTGAGAGTATATCAGTGTTGCTTCACCCCAGTGACATCCTGATGCATATGTGAATAAAGCTTGCAATTTGAAATATTTTCCATACTCTATTCTTAAACTTCTTTTCTCCGCTTATTTCTTGGTTTGATATCCCTAGTTTCTTATTTCCTGCCTTACTACATATCCCTTTGCTAGTCACATTCTTCCACTTACTCTAGGCATTTTTCTTGTATTTTATAGCTCTAATCACTGCAATCTTACTATCATATTACCATTACTCAGTAAAGGTTCTGCTTCATCACAGAATTGTTCAGTGATTTGCAGTTGGTTGACTTTTAAGATTGCCCAGCTG
>NW_026364348.1:0-352 GCF_001194135.2 Octopus bimaculoides | reverse complement strand
TATATATATATATATATATATATATATATATATATATTTATGAATGTATACGTAAATATTTCATGCGATATGTGCATATTTAATGCAATATGTGCATGTGTAATGCGATATGTATCTCCTCCAACTCATGTTACTAATATTATATCCGATGCCACATCTAAACATATATTTAAATTCACAACCTTACGTAAATAAAGTTACATACCGCCATACGCGTAAATGTATTTAAGCGTAGAAATCGTTATGCATATAAAAGTTTAATGACTGCAAATGCATAGATAGATGGATAGATAGATAGTTAGATAGATAGATAGATAAATAAATAAATAGATAGATAGATACATTTCTTTTA
>NW_026364347.1:0-328 GCF_001194135.2 Octopus bimaculoides | reverse complement strand
ATAATAATAATAATAATAATAATAATAATAATAATAATAATGTTTGTAATAACTACAACAACAACAACAACACTTTTCAAAATTAACAGTGGTAATAACAAGACAACAATGACAATAGGGATAATAATGTGCCTATTAGATTTATGACCGTGATGATTATGATGATGATGGTTATGATTATGATTATCATAATGATGATGATGATAAAGAGGAGGATGCTTGTCATTAATATTTTTGTTGTTGCTATTATCCTCAACGATGTTCTTTTTTTATTATCATGGACATTACTTTTGATGACACTACCACTACTACTACTACTACTACTACT
>NW_026364346.1:0-309 GCF_001194135.2 Octopus bimaculoides | reverse complement strand
TATCTATCTATCTATCTATCTATCTATTTATATATCTCTCTATGAGTCTGTTTGTCTGTCCATCTAAGATATATATTTGGGGGGAGTATTTCTGTGTGAGTATGTGTGTGTGCGTGTATGTGTATGTGAGTGTGTGTGTGTGTGTATATGTATGTAAATGTGTACATACACACAAACATGTATACACACAAGCATTCATTTGTATATACATATATGTGTATCTACATCCTTGCACACTTACATAGTGATAATCAGTTAGGCATTTGTGTGTTTGAGCATTTATATAGTTATATATATTTATATATGCAT
>NW_026364345.1:0-334 GCF_001194135.2 Octopus bimaculoides | reverse complement strand
CCAGTGTCCCAAGTTTCGAAGTGTTTCGTTAAGAAAATACTGGTGCCCCCATTTTGAACAAGATCCAATAATAATAATAATAATGATAATAGATGTATGGGCTTCTGTCTGTCAATCTTTGAACACTGCTTTATGTGTGTAATGTAATCTCTTCTCTGATCTTTTCACAGACAAGGAATCCCACAGACACGAACCCCCAGTTCCGAAACCCCCTGATGATATTCAGGTCAGTCATTTACTCATCTTGACCCACCCACGCCCACCTCTTTTTCTGACCCGTTAAACCTGACTGGCCTTCGTATGATTTTCGAGCGAGATCGTTGCCAGTGCCCCT
>NW_026364344.1:0-230 GCF_001194135.2 Octopus bimaculoides | reverse complement strand
GTCCCATCTTCGTTGAGCCCTGTGTGGCTAATAAAAGAAATGTATTTCAATAGAAATTTTAAAAATTGAAATTTAATCAGCTATACGATGATTAGATATAACAATAAACAAGTGAGCTTTAGAATCAGAGTAACTCTTTTAGAATTAAGTATTCCCATTTGCAATGCAGCAACCAGTTAACATGTACTCTTTTACTCTTTTACTTGTTTCAGTCATTTGACTGCGACCAT
>NW_026364343.1:0-374 GCF_001194135.2 Octopus bimaculoides | reverse complement strand
TTTTTCCACAAGTGGTTTCGTCTAAATATAATATTAGGCCTACAACCTTCAGGCTTATCTATATTCTTCGTCAGGGTGAGCTATATAATATAACTCTTAAGAAATTATACAAGCAAAAAAGACCGAGTAAAGCCGATATTTGTTTATTTGTTGACAGCTTCAAATCTACTGCGTAATCTCTTTACTTCATCGGAAGGAAAATATTAGCTAAGAATGTTTAGCAAACGATATGAGTCCACCAGAACTCTCCGTCCATCTTTCCATCGGTTGCTGTGGATTGTAGCTTAGAATCTCAAACTACTTTCAACGCACGATATATAGTTATCCACCATGACCTGGACATTGACGTATTTTACACAATGATACTACAAAAT
>NW_026364342.1:0-649 GCF_001194135.2 Octopus bimaculoides | reverse complement strand
GATTAACATCATGATGAACTTCATGATTATGTAGTAGATAATGTTGGGTGTGATGGGGGCCTGGTGAGTATGATGATGTGGCAGAGGAGAAGAAATAATTGTGGGAGTGAGTGTTAATGATGTTGTAATGGTGTTGGTGGTGATGTTTTCTGTTGGCGAATGTGGAAAAGAAATAGAAGTTAAGAAGAAAACAAATAAGAAGAAGAAGAAGAAGAAGAAGAAGAAGAAGAAGAAGAAGAAGAAGAAGAAGAAGAAGAAGAAGAAGAAGAAGAAGAAGAAGAAGAAGAAGAAGAAGAAGAAGAATTGTTACATAAACAATCAATTGAGGGTGAAACATTTTATTTTAAAATGAAAGTATTCCCCAACAGACTTACAAATAATATACGAGGTGATGTGAAAACGTTGAAAAGAAATGACATAAACAAGAGATAAATTGTAAATAGTTTTGGATGAGGAAGAAAAAAGAGTAGATGCGGTATCTCTAGATATTCTGTGTAAACGGTGAACAGGTGACGTCGACTTTTGTCATACAGGTAGCTTCTAAGCTCCTCTCCTACTGACTAGATGCGCGTGCTCTGAGAAACATTTTACAAGATTTTTGTAATACGCCAGTGTGGACCTGAACCAAACACATGTGTTCTTTTCGATC
>NW_026364341.1:0-341 GCF_001194135.2 Octopus bimaculoides | reverse complement strand
TGTGTGTGTGTGTGTGTGTGTGTGTGTGGGTGGGTGTGTGGAGGTGTGTGAACTAGTGTTTAGGATGTTGGACTCATGTTTGTAAGCATGTGGTTTCAATTCCTTGAATGGCTACGCATTATGTTTTTGATCACAATACTCCATTTCATATTGGTTCAGTCCACTCAGCATGCGAATATATGTAAATATATATGTCCATGGTGTAAACATATATAAGCCACATGCAGATATGTATAATCTATCTATCTATCTATCTATGAATCTATCTATTTATGAATCTATCTATCTATGAATCTATCTATCTATCTATCTCTATGGACGGACGGTAGACGTGTCGGCTC
>NW_026364340.1:0-204 GCF_001194135.2 Octopus bimaculoides | reverse complement strand
TCTTATAAACTCTCTCTATCCTTTTGTTATCCTAAGTCTGATAACTTTTCAGCAGCAGAAGTCATGTCTGATAGTTTGATTTTGAGCCAATGTCCTTTCCTTTACTAGCACAACTCTCTCTCTTTCTCCCACTGTTGTGTGATATGTTTCTTTCTTGTGTTTGCTCTCTCTGTCTCTGTGTATGTATGTCTATATATATATATA
>NW_026364339.1:0-320 GCF_001194135.2 Octopus bimaculoides | reverse complement strand
ATATATATATATATATATATATATATGTGTATATGTTTATATGTGTATATATATGTAGATATATATGTATGTGTATATATACTCGTATGTATGTATATATGTGGGTGTGCATGTATATATATATATATATATATATAAGGTTGAGGAGGGTATTGGATTTAACCAAACCCAGGAGGATACAGGTAATACCGAGTAAGTGCTGTATACTGACTAGTTTGTCCTAGTCGTTGTATGAACAAGATTGGGTATTATAAGTCATGTATTAGCATGTGTATATGTAAATATCTAAAAACAAAAAGATAAAGAGAGCAAAGGTAAGG
>NW_026364338.1:0-207 GCF_001194135.2 Octopus bimaculoides | reverse complement strand
TCAACTTGTGTGTTCCTTTTGAACCTTCTACACACACACACACATACACGCACACAGATATACATGTATGTGTGTAAGTTTATGCAATGCATATATATTTGTATGTATTGTGTGTACATGTATATATATCGATATATAGACACATAGAGACAGACAGACAGATGTATTAGTTTAACGCTCGAGAAGTGAGAAAGTCTTTTACGTTTC
>NW_026364337.1:0-251 GCF_001194135.2 Octopus bimaculoides | reverse complement strand
AGCCTCAGGTGGTGGTTAACTACTGCAACACATGGAACTCACAACATTAACTAAGTCAGTACCTAACAATGAGATCCATACACATCAGAATAATAGGCGTCAATAATAAGTATTATAACAATGCTTGCTCTGGCCATTTGAAGTTGTTCCCCATAGTTTTCCCTTTTGCTAAAGTTAATGAACATGAAATGAAGTATACAAATGTGACAGAAACAATGTATGAGTGAGTGGTGTATGTGCATGCATAGTTT
>NW_026364336.1:0-297 GCF_001194135.2 Octopus bimaculoides | reverse complement strand
TTTTTTTCTTCGTTTTTTAATTGAATGATAAATGAATTAGCAAAACTACAAAAAATTATGACTATGTAGAATACGCAATTCAAGATTATATTTACCCCGAATTCAAATAATTCAAGGCCTTATGCAACTTAGAATACTTTTAAGAAAATATCCATTATTGGACAATATATAAACACAAACGAACAAGTAAAGACTAATGAAAAAGAACAATGACAAGATAAAATAAAAGTGTTTCCTGTCATCAAGGAATTATGGAGTGAATTTTAGGGCTTATAAATCTATTATTTTTCTATCCTT
>NW_026364335.1:0-325 GCF_001194135.2 Octopus bimaculoides | reverse complement strand
CACACACACACACAAACACATTTATATGTGTCTGAATGTATATATACATTTTTACAGACACTGTTGAAAAGGCTTCAGCCAAAAGGAAGGTTTTCCTTATTATTTCATTGCTCCATATTCTTAACTATTAGGCAAGTTAGCATTTTGGCTGAAAACAAGGAGTTCTTCGTCAAAAATATCAACACACACAACAGTACTGTAGTTAACCATGTGACCATCCTTGACCAATCAGAACTGCTTTCCCTGTTGTGTTACAGAGGCAACTTATTATTTTTCAGATTACATGTATTCAATATATATATATATATATATATATATATATATA
>NW_026364334.1:0-390 GCF_001194135.2 Octopus bimaculoides | reverse complement strand
TAGCAATAACGAATTATGGAGCACAAAAGCAATTAAGTCAGGCATCAACACACTCATTAGACTGTAAAATTCCATAAAACACCCACAAACAGTTTGTATGTATCAATTATTTTTGTTTCGTTTTTTAACATAGAACACAATGGATTTTATTTTTTCCTTATTGGGGTTGTGATTATTGTTTCGTAAAGAGCTTCAGCTACTTTAATGAGTAAAAACAATGCCACAACAGAGCATTGAATCTGATTACATAGAATTATAGAAAGTAGGAGTATATGTGCTAAGTGTACCATATATGCCTACTTCACGCCCAGCTGCACATAACGTCCATTTAATCACTTATATATATATTTATATGTCTATAAATGAACATACATCTTTATATGTAAGCAC
>NW_026364333.1:0-360 GCF_001194135.2 Octopus bimaculoides | reverse complement strand
CAGATGATAAAACAATCGTCTAGGTACCTTTTCCAGTTTTCTCTTATATAATGGTGGAATGAGGGCCCAAATTTTTGGAACGAAAGTTCATATAGGGTAGATTCAAAGAAACCCATTATTAGGTTCGCAAGGCCAGGCGCTGCTTTCGTTCTCATTGCAATACCGAATTTTTGGCGGTAGTATGCTGCATCGAATAGGAAGTAATTGTTTTGTAGGATGAACTTCAGGGATTCCATGACAAAGGTCTCGTTTATGCGGTCCGGGAGAACCTACAAAGACTGGTGAAACTACAAATAGAACATACATATACAAACACACACACACATACACAGGGAGAGATAGATAGATAGATAGATAGAT
>NW_026364332.1:0-259 GCF_001194135.2 Octopus bimaculoides | reverse complement strand
CCATCACTTATAAGACTTGCCAGTTTTTCCGAGTAGTCAGACTTGTTCATTACCACTGTAGTATTTCCCTTGTCTGCTGGAAGTATTATGATTGTCACTCTGTAGTCTTTTGATAGCGAACGTTTCTTCCTTAGTGATGTTTGGTTTGGGAAGTTTCGCTTTTTCTAGTACCTCTCTCACTTTCCACCTTAGTTCATGCCATGCAGCTTTGGTAGGTTATACAAAGGCAAAACATGTCGCCCCCTCAAAATAAGGGTAG
>NW_026364331.1:0-387 GCF_001194135.2 Octopus bimaculoides | reverse complement strand
CACTGTGAAAAAGTTAGAGTGCTCAGAGCGAGCCCCGCCGGCTTGCATACTGTTAACAAGAGTCGGAATGTGTAGCGTTCAGTTATTCATGCATTAAATTCTACAAAACATACACGTAGGACAGACACCAGAACCCTAATACGTCATCAGTTATCGACCGAAAAATACTAATACCTAGTTTCCGTTCGATCCGACAATGCAAGCTCAAAACTTACCCCCATTTGTCAATCATTAAGTACTGTGATTTGTGGGTTTTGTGTTGTTTTTAACTCTTGTTTCTAACAATAGCTGGTGCTGGTCAGTACCCTCTGTCATTTTTGTGACTTCTATTATATTAATATATATACATATATATATATATATATATACACACATATACATATATAT
>NW_026364330.1:0-323 GCF_001194135.2 Octopus bimaculoides | reverse complement strand
CACACACACATTCATACATATATATTTGTGTAAGCTGGTGTGTGTGTGTGTGTATAATAGGATTGAATGTTTAAAAAGGAAGGGCCAAAACGAAGATGTACTTGGATTTAGGGTGATGGCTGTGCGGGTGTGTGTATGTGAATGTAAAAACATCGGAGATATGTAGGGCTACAATAGGAAGCATAACAACAACAACAACAACAATAATAATAATAATAATAATAATGGTTTCAAATTTTTCCACAATGGCAGCCATTTTGGAGGAAGGGATGCGTCGATTACATCGACCCCAGTGCGTAACTGGTACTTAATTTATCGACTCC
>NW_026364329.1:0-664 GCF_001194135.2 Octopus bimaculoides | reverse complement strand
CCACGTATGCCAGATATTTTCGCCTAAAATTCATTTCCACTGCTGTTTATAGTGAAGATCAATGTTTTGCGTAAGACGAGAAGTTAATAGTCGACTGAAGACACCATTCACTCAACTAGTGAATATATGGCAAATCGTATTGATCCCCTCTTAAACACATGCCAAGAGGGACAACAGTCTCGCTGACTCGGACGCATAGCTATCTTCATCGGAAATCAGTAAAAACAATTTTACTGGTAGGTCGCGTTAATCGGCTGAACGGAACAAACATATGAATTCATGCGCGATGCATTTACGGAAAATGAGAAAATTCTATTTTCCTTTCAAACATGTGTTGACCATCTTTAAATCTCCATTCTTCTCTAACCCGATTTGCGTTAGCCGAGAAATCTTTGCTACACTTCAAACTAATGTGAACGAAATTTAAATATATTTCAGCTGGGTTTCACTTCATATTTTGCATTTCTACCTATCACAACCTGTCACATCTATACACACATTCTTTAGGTCACCTCTCTCGCTCTTAAGACAATATATATTCCTGCTTGTAGAAACGCATTCGCTAATGTAGCATATAGTTAAATTGATCGGGCTAAATCTCATGGTTTCTCCATTAGAAAATAGAACTTTAACAATTCACAAAATTTGAAAGTACTTTTGAATA
>NW_026364328.1:0-364 GCF_001194135.2 Octopus bimaculoides | reverse complement strand
ATACATACACATACATACATACATACATTCATACATACATACATACACACGTACGCACAAATACGTACACACATAATTTATACACATCTTTTTGTTTTTTTATTCTTTTACATCTTTCTGTCATTAGACTGCGGCCATGCTGGAGTCCCCCCTATCAAGAATATTTTTCGTAGAATGAATCGACCCCCTGTACTTATTTGTTAAGCCTGGTGCTTATTTTATTGTTCTCTTTTGCCGAAACGCCCTGGTTGTTAAGCGGTGGTGGGGAAACACACACAAAGGCAAACACAGACATACATACGTACGCACGCACTTATGTATGTGTGTATGTATGTTTGTATGTATGTATGTATGTATGTATGTA
>NW_026364327.1:0-295 GCF_001194135.2 Octopus bimaculoides | reverse complement strand
TACACGCACATTAATGTATACACAAACATACGCTTGCACACATACATACAGATATGCCCATAAGCATATGCATATGAGTGAATGTCTGGGTGTTTATGTGTGGGGAGTTTGGGAAGATATTTCATATTATATGATCATTTGTAAGTTCTGCTTTCAAATTTGCATTTCTTCCATCGCAGTTGAAAATTAAGCCAAAGAAATAGTTGCATGGAGGAAATTGCATGACCCAATAAACCCTGATGATTACAACGACACACACACACACACACACACACACACACACACACACACACAC
>NW_026364326.1:0-757 GCF_001194135.2 Octopus bimaculoides | reverse complement strand
ATGTATGTATGTATGTATGTATGTATGCACGTTTTTATGTATGTATTATATATGTATGTATTATATATGCATATATGTATGTATGTATGCATGTTTTTATGTATGTATTATATATATGTATTATATGTATGTGTATGTCTGTATATATATTATACATATATATATATGAATTATATGTATATATACATGCATGTATGCATATATATATATATATATACTTATATATACGAATCATGTGTATGCATACATATGTGTGTATATACTCTCTCTAGATAT
Organism: Octopus bimaculoides; assembly: GCF_001194135.2. NCBI lineage: Eukaryota > Metazoa > Mollusca > Cephalopoda > Octopoda > Octopodidae > Octopus > Octopus bimaculoides. The sequence continues at coordinate 481 of NW_026364326.1, read as the reverse complement.
ATATTTTTACTTTCCTCCCACCTTAGATAACATTTGCTGTTACATATGTTCCCTCCAATCGAAATAACTAAATTATGTCATCTCTTGCCTCATTACGTTAAATGAATTACTACCAACGCTGGTATTTCCTGATACGTATGTAAACTGCCAGCAAACTTATTCTGGAATTCTCTGTAAATCAGTAACCTAGTAATTATGTCTTACAGGCGTGTACATACCTGTGTGGGTGTTAAGAAGGTCGCTTTAGTGCCACGTGGTGTCTAGTTCAATCCTACACGCTGCGCGGCACCTTGGCTGAATGTCATTACTTTAGCACCGGGAAGACCTACCAGTCTCTAGTGAGTGAATTTGATAGACAGAAGCTATGTGGAAGACCGTCGTATGCGCAAGTGTCTTCTCTATCGTCTCCAAGCCGACCAGAGCCTTGTGAGGGAATTTGGTAGACGGAAACTGTAAGAAGCCTCTCGTATATATTATATAT
>NW_026364325.1:0-224 GCF_001194135.2 Octopus bimaculoides | reverse complement strand
CATATATATACATATATATATATGCATGCACATAAATATGCATATATATATGCACACATTTACACATTTTCACAAATGCACACACATGTACAAAGATAAATATGCGCACATACATTCATACACACACACACATGCATGCATACACATTTACACATATTTGCACATATACACACACACGTAACGATAAATATGCATATATACATAGATATATGTTTACACTTATT
>NW_026364324.1:0-385 GCF_001194135.2 Octopus bimaculoides | reverse complement strand
AAACCACTGCCACCACCATCTCCTTAACTATAACCCCAACTGTTACCATCGCTACGGCTCTTACCGTTACAAGTACCACTACCACTAATACTACCCTCTCATACACTTTTGCATGCACTACTACCGTCACACTCACCACCACTACTGCTGCTGATACTACTACAACCGGTACATTCATCATTGTCACCACCGTCGTCGCATCTATTAACACTATCACAATCACCGCTACCGCCATCTTCCCACCATCACATACCCATACCATCATCGTCGTCATCAACAACAACAACAACAAAGCAAGTATTACCTAACCACCAAGACGACCACCACCACCAATGACAACAACAACACACTTCTACCACCACTACCACCACCACCACCACCACCA
>NW_026364323.1:0-343 GCF_001194135.2 Octopus bimaculoides | reverse complement strand
TGTGTGTATATGTATGTGTATATATGTATGTGTATGCGTATAAATATATGTATGTGTCTGTGTATATGTATGTGTATATATATATGTATGTATACGTATATGTATGTGTATATGTATGTGTATATATCTGTGCATATGTCTCTGTATATGTATGAGAGAGATATACATGCATATAATATAGATATTATGTACATATATGTATATATCTTACTTATATATTCACTTGTTTTACATCCATTTTTTTCACACAAGCATGGTTGAGTAAATACAGATTATTGAAGCATATTTTTTACAGCCCAATGTTCTTCCTATCTCTAGCTCTAACTTCATTTCAAGGAATTTT
>NW_026364322.1:0-677 GCF_001194135.2 Octopus bimaculoides | reverse complement strand
GCATATATATATATATATATATATATGCGGGGAAACAAAAAGAAGAAAATGGAGAAGAAACGGTTGCACGAATAACTCATTTGAATGTTACAAAAAGATGAAAGTTTCTTTTAAAAGACTTAACAATATAAATAAATTGGTTACAGGTTGAAAAACTAAAAAGAAAATAAAATAAAATAAAATAAAGGAACCTACATATATGTTTCAGTCGTATCACCTAGTTGAACAGAATTTCCAAGAATTTTTTCAAATACTAAGAAAGGTAACCCTGAAGAAGTCCTGCCACCATATAGTTAGAATATTGTACCTTCCTTAGCATTTAACCAAACGCTTGGAAATTCTGATCAACAAAGTGATAGGAGTGAAACATATATATAGGTTCCTTTATTTTATTTTATTTTTGAGCTTTTCAACCTGTAATCAATTTATTTGTACTGTTATGCTTTTTAAAAGAAACTTTCATCTTGTTGTAACATACAAATAAATTATTCGTGCATCCATTTCTTCTCCATTTTCTTCTTGTTTTTCCCCCAATATTGATAATTTCAATAATCCCTGACATATACCAATGCAATGACTTTCGCATTATATGATAGTGATTAAGCCAGTGGATTACCTTGGATTATATAATCCCGAATGAAGATATAACTTCCTTGAAGTAACTGTATATGTATATA
>NW_026364321.1:0-295 GCF_001194135.2 Octopus bimaculoides | reverse complement strand
TGATGATGGTAGTGGTGGTGGTGGTGGTGGTGGTAATGATGATGGTGGTGGTAGTAGTATCAGTGGTGACGTTAATGGCACTAGGCGTGGTAGTGCAGGTGGTGGTAGCGATAATGGCATTGGTTCTTGTAGTGGTGATGGTGGTGGTAGGGGTAGTGGTGATGTTAATGCTACTGGACTTGGCGGTGGTGCAGTGGTGACAGCGGTGGCAGTGACAGAGGTATCGGCCGCGGTACTAGTGGGTTTGGTGGTGGTGGTGGTGGTGGTGGTAGTGCTGGGGTTGGTGTTAATGTTT
>NW_026364320.1:0-472 GCF_001194135.2 Octopus bimaculoides | reverse complement strand
TGTGTGTGTGTGTGTGTGTATCTTTAATCAAAGGGCAAAAAAAATTTTTTAGTCAATTGATATGTTTTAGTAATTCATTTTGATTAGCTATTTTTAGTCGATTTGTATATACTTTTTCTTGACAGGCCCTTCTATATATTTGGTATTTTTATATGTGCATATATATTTTTTACCTTCAGTGTGTAATTATATGTATTTCTTTTATATGTTGAAGGCCATGGTAATATTTGTATGTGATGAAATGTATAGAAGTGTGGGGTCATATAAAGTCGCTGGCCCGAATTTGATGGTTGTTCTCTAATCAATGATTTTTTTGCCTCTGTCTCAATTTCACTTGAGCACTTCTCTTTTGCAGTCCTATATATCTTTTTTTGTTTCCATAAAAAAAAATTAAAATTATTTCTTGTCATATATGTATATGTGTCTGTTAAAGTCTGTCATACCGGCCATGACGAAGGGAAATAGTCCTGAA
>NW_026364319.1:1090-1982 GCF_001194135.2 Octopus bimaculoides | reverse complement strand
ATAGATAGATAGATAGATAGATAGATAGATAGATAGATAGATATTAATACTGATTTTATGTCGAGTTATATATAAATTCAATTAAGCTGAATAATTACTCAAAGCATTATAATAATGTGCATGTTGATTAAACATTTAAAAGAAGAGGGTTGATAGTGACTTCAAAGTTTTGACCTGCGATCCTTCGTCAGACTAGCCTAGGTATCCTTTTGGGCTTCATATAATCTTTGGCAAGTCCTTTTCCTGAGATAGGTGGAGATCTGTGAAATGATAAATAGATTAGGCATATGTATATATACTGTTGTTGTTGTTCTTGTTGCTGTTGTTGTTGTTGCTGTTGTTGTTGTTATTGTTGTTGTTGTTGTTGTTGTTGTTGTTGTTGTTGTTGTTGTTGTTATTGTTGTCATTATCTTCTTTCAATTTTGTTTTCATTTCTTTCCGAGTGTCTACATTCAAATGCCGTCGGGGTCGACTTTGCCTTTCATCTTTTCGGGGTCGATAAATTAAGTTCCAGTTTAACACTGAGGTCAAAATTGTGTCAAAATTTTAAACCCTTATTATTATTATTATTATTATCATTATTATTATTATTATTATTATTATTATTATTATTATTATTATTATTACTTCAGAGGAGCACGTAAGTCGATTACATCAAACCCAATGCCCAAATGGTAAGCAATAATCCCTACAAAGTTTTTAAGGTGTGTTAGAGAGTAGAAGGAGAAGGAATGACCCAAAAGACCTTTGGCCATTTGATATGGCTCGCTCTTTGGGTACAGCGTCGGACTAACATCTGCTGGAACAAAAGAGTCAACTAGTACTTATTTCATCAACTGCGAAGAGATGGGAGTCGACCCCGGCGGAATTTGAACACAGGATATAAGGACTG
>NW_026364318.1:0-341 GCF_001194135.2 Octopus bimaculoides | reverse complement strand
AAAGAATAAGTCCTGGGGTCGATTTGCTCGACTAAAGGCGATGCTGCAGCATGGCCGTAGTCAAATGACTGAAACAAGTAAGAGTAAAAGAGTACATAAACTTGATCGGTTCGCATTTTAGCCACTGCCTGGTAGTGTGTTTAATTTGTTCAATGAACACCGCCCGAATTCCCCTGGTTTTTCAAAATTTCACCCATAATCACAAAATAAGGTGGGGGAAATCTGCCCTATTTTACAAATCTTGGCAGAAACACTGAAGCTGGAAGCAGGATAGTAATCTAATTCTTCACTTTATTACATTCAAGAATATAAACACGTTTTTAATCACAACACGCCTTTCG
>NW_026364317.1:0-230 GCF_001194135.2 Octopus bimaculoides | reverse complement strand
ATAAAACATGTTTTTGGGGGGTTTTGTTTAGAAGAGAACATTGTTTTTGTTTTCTTGGGTGAGGTTCCATGACAATGGAGATGGATAGATAGAAATATAGGAAGGTAGATAGGCTGATAGATAGATGGATAAATAGATAGATAGATAGATAGATAGATAGATACATAGATAGACAGATAAGTAGACAGATAGATAGATAGATAGATAGATAGATAGACGGATAGATAGAT
>NW_026364316.1:0-214 GCF_001194135.2 Octopus bimaculoides | reverse complement strand
GTATGCATGTATGTATGGATACATCTATGTGTGTATGTCTTTGTGTCTGTATTTGTCCCACCAACACCACTGTGGGTTAGCAAATGAGAGCAATATAGTAAGTACTCGGCTTTAAAAAAATATAAGTCCTGGGGTAGATTAGATTGACAAATACCCTTCAAGGTGATGCCGCAACATGGCTGCAGTCAAATGACTGAAACAAGTAAAAGACAAA
>NW_026364315.1:0-418 GCF_001194135.2 Octopus bimaculoides | reverse complement strand
CACACACATACACACATATATATATATACATATATATATATATATATATAGATGTATTTACATATTTATGTTGTTGTTGTTGGCACTCCGTCGCTTACGACGTCGAGGGTTCCAGTTGATCCGATCAATGGAACAGCCTGCTCGTGAAATTAACGTGCAAGTGGCTGAGCACTCCACAGACACGTGTTCTCTTAACGTAGTTCTCGGGGATATTCAGCGTGACACAGTGTGACAAGGCTGACCCTTTGAATTACAGACACAACAGAAACAGGAAGTAAGCGTGAGAGAAAGTTGTGGTGAAAGAATACAGCAGGGTTCGCCTCCATCCCCTGCCGGAGCCTCGTGGAGCTTTAGGTGTTTTCGCTCTGTAAACACTCATAACGCCCGGTCTGGGAATCGAAACCGCGATCCTATGACC
>NW_026364314.1:0-509 GCF_001194135.2 Octopus bimaculoides | reverse complement strand
ATCTATATATATATATATATATATATATATATACATATACACATATATAAATGCAAGCGTTCTTGAAAGCTAAGTTAAGTATTTGTACAGAAAAATATGTAAATAGTTAACTGGATGTTGTGCTGTTCTGAGAAGTGTAGTTTCTTAGCAAAAATTCTAAGTAGAGATTTCGATAGTATAGTGGAATAGAATTAATAGAATAAATAGCTAAAATCGTTGTCGATATTGCTCGATGTTATTGGAGTCCTTTTTCACATTTTGTTCTCAGAAAGCAACAGGCTCCTTGATACACTTTTCTAATTTATTTTACATAAAAATAATTTCAACGATATAATTTTTGTTTGAAAAAGAATCGCATGTGTCTGTAAGCTAACATGCGTGTTTGTGAATGAATGGGTGTGCGTGCACGTGCGTTTGATTGTGTGTCTGTTCGTTCTTGCAGAGGTTCATAGATATATACTCTGGCAAAAACAATCACACAATCGTCAAATAACTTGATAGCGTATATA
>NW_026364313.1:0-677 GCF_001194135.2 Octopus bimaculoides | reverse complement strand
ATATATACATATATATGACAGGCTTCTTTCAGTTTCTGTCTACCAAATCTCACTTGCCCAAGGTGCCACGCAGTGTGAGTGAACCCGCAACCATGTGGTTGGTAAGCAAGCTACTTACCACACACATATATTTACATATATATGCATACATTTGTGTACATGTTTATATGTGTACACATACATTTGCATTCATACACATATGTATACATATATATATATACATACATCTCCTCCATGAGGCTCAGCATCCTAAAATCAGCTTTAACCATCTCATCCCACATCTTTCACAGGTTCCATCAACTGTAAGTCATTGGCATTTCTTTATGTAAATATATTCGTCCATAAACATCACATACCCAAACCAATGTGCTCTTCTCTCTTCCACAGAATATCTGATTCCTCTGATATCCAGTTATACATTTGACATCACAGGGTTCAGCACTAACATCATTGGGTTCAGCACAGCTATAGTGTGTCAAGTTGATTTTCTGAACAATATCTTAAGAATACAAGTGTCTATGGAATACTCAGCAACTTATGCTCTAATTCAATGAGTTAGCAGTGCAGTTCATCAACTGACTGGAATCCACAACAAAACTGCTAGAAATCTAATAACATGTGCTTTTGCTCTTTATGCATGCACGTGAAAGAGGGATTATTTATGTATATTGGGTTCC
>NW_026364312.1:0-591 GCF_001194135.2 Octopus bimaculoides | reverse complement strand
TGTGTGTGTTTGTGGTGCCTATGTTCCTTTCTGATTCGAAAGCTGAGTTTGATTTTGACGTATGCGGCACAAAAAGATTAAGTAATCTTTCGGCTACGAAACGAAGTGTTTTCTGCAAAACAACTCTTTTTTACTACAAAAATAACCTTGTAAACGAGGACGAGTCGCACAATTTTGACGTCATTTTCGGGCTATATTTGGATTTGCCTGTAATCTACGTTGTCAATTTTACAGTTTTAGGTGTCAAAAACTGTAGCAATGAACAAGAAGTGTTATGAGTGCATTTGTGATACACACAACCTTATTTGTCAACGGAAAACGACCCAAAACATACTAGTTTGTAACAATTATTGGCACATTTTCCGCCAACAATGGCATTTGTGCCACAACTACACTGCTAAAGTGAACGTCTTCGGTTTTCCACGATTAAGCAATGTCTTTGAAGTATTGTGATACCATTTCTTTGCACAAAGCACTATTTTTCAACAGAACATTGACAAATGAATCTGTTTCTGACATAATTGTGATCGCTTCTGGCGTTATTACCGAAAACAATTTGTCTGTGTAAACTGAGATTATATATATATATAT
>NW_026364311.1:364-497 GCF_001194135.2 Octopus bimaculoides | reverse complement strand
CACCATCGTCAATAATGATGTATATATAGGTATACACATATATATATATACATTTATACACATACATGAATATATATATACACATATTTATATATATGTATATATATATACACACACACACACACACATATAA
>NW_026364311.1:0-134 GCF_001194135.2 Octopus bimaculoides | reverse complement strand
CTCCCCCCACCATTGTTTCAAAGTTTGCATCGGTATTTTTTAAAAGACATGAAAATACAGACGACAGATATGGGATGAATGGATGATGACGATGATTATGGTGATGATGGTGGTGACAGTGGTGGTGTTGATGA
>NW_026364310.1:0-391 GCF_001194135.2 Octopus bimaculoides | reverse complement strand
TAGATAGATTGATAGATGTAGTTGTTTCCACTTTTCTCTCCACTTAGAATCATTTTGAATATGGGGTTCCTTTGAAATTCGTATGCAGACGTATGTAGTCTTTGTTGCGTTTTTTTTTTTTTTTGTCGTGAGGTTTTTCTCTCATGTAGTCATTTTTATGATAAAAGGATAACTGACGTTTCTATTTATATTTATGAGAACGTAAAATTAATAACTATAACTTTTATCGTTACTCTGTATTTCTTGTCATTTTTAAAGTTTACACATACATACACACTCACATACATATATGTGGGCATATATATATATAAAGACAGACAGACTGATAATTATATATATATGTATATATATATATATATATATATATATTAACTATTGAACATTGGGAGGA
>NW_026364309.1:0-378 GCF_001194135.2 Octopus bimaculoides | reverse complement strand
ACACACACACACACACACACACACACACACACACACATTCTGGCTTGCACAAAGCCGTCAGCAATGTTGTCTACTCACAGATGTTCTTTTTAATACTATAAGTCGTGCACTAATAATGTGCAAAGCTGTAAGGCATATTCCAAATAGAATTAGTGAGCGCTCATCGATGATCTGCAAGTTTAGACACATACTCGCCCATATCCAGATCCGAACGTATGGACATATACATGAAGACATACCTACACGAAAGCACTCGCTCATGCATGTAGACGCTAAGGCACGAACGCATAGTCATTATGAAGCATGCATATACATGCAGACTTTCAGTGACACGCACTATTTATATATACATGCATATATATGTACATATATATATAT
>NW_026364308.1:0-466 GCF_001194135.2 Octopus bimaculoides | reverse complement strand
ATATAATATAATAATGATGATAATAATAATAATAATAATAACAATATTAATAATAATAATAATATATATATATATATATACATATACATATATCCTAATATAATAACGAGCGTAGTGTTTTTATATATTTGTATACATATATATTTGTCCAAAATCACGCAGCGGTACTAGTGTTGGCATATTCGTGAATAAGTCATTAACCGAAAGAAGTGGATCTATTGTTTAGGAAAATACTATTTGGTTGTTTAAGTGTTGTACTGGATAAATTGCGAAAATAACTCAAATAGTTCAAATACTAAGAAATAAGCATACTCAATTTGATTTATACGAAATAATTTACGAACATGAATAGGTTATTTCCCTTGGCTATATATAAGGATCCCTTTCAGGAGCGAATGGGTTCTTTCCCTTGGATGTTAAAAATAATATATTAGTTATATGTAGTAGATATAAGAATCCATTCCAG
>NW_026364307.1:0-340 GCF_001194135.2 Octopus bimaculoides | reverse complement strand
GATTCCCAGACCGGGCATTGTGAGTGTTTATTGAGCGAAAATGCCTAAAGGTCCACGAGGCTCCAGCAAGGGGCAGGGTGAACCTTGATGTACTCTTTCACCACAACTTTCTCTCACTCTTTCTTCCGGTTTAGTCTCTCTCCCATCCCTCCTCCTCCTCCTCCCCTAGGTATCTGTATTCCATTCTAGGGAGGTCTGTCGTTCAAGTATGTCCCCTTCGCTCACTAAGTCTATTTGTTACCATATTTCTGTTGAGATGCTCTGTGTTTCTTCCAATTCATTTTAATTACAACAAAGAATTTAGTAAAACAACTTAGTTATCATTCAGCTAGTGTTAGGA
>NW_026364306.1:0-381 GCF_001194135.2 Octopus bimaculoides | reverse complement strand
ATACATACATACATACATACAAACATACATACATACATACATAATTACATATAATTTGAGATCATTTTTATAGAATTATGTCTTTATGAACATTAATATCATCAATGCTATTATAAATATACTAGAAAACTTTAGAGAAATGTAGTTACATACGTACATTCACACATACATATATCCACATATATATATGCATGACTATAGCGAGCCCGCGCGTGATTGAGCGTGCTCGAGTGTAGAACAAAGCAAATAGATACAATAACAAAAGGCGAATCAGCAGAAAATATCCAAACAACGTTCACAGTGCATTCGGTTGCCCCACTTAAGGAGACAAAGGATTGATAGAGTAAAAGTGAGGTGTGTGAGTATGTACGTACGTATGTG
>NW_026364305.1:0-289 GCF_001194135.2 Octopus bimaculoides | reverse complement strand
GTATATATATATATATATAAACATAATTAAGGGATCAGGCAAGCATTTGCTTCACCACATACCGAAGTTCAGAAATAGCAGCTAATACCGATGAAGGAAATTGAGTATTATCACTTATAATCCAGAAACACGTATATGATTAACTTTAAATGGTTAGTTTTCATCGTTTCTTCTTCTTGTTTTTGCCTTTGTGAGTTACAAGTAATGTTATATGTTGGAGTCTTAGCTTTTTTAGCTGCTATTTCTGAACTTCAGTATGTGGTGAAGCAAATGCTTGCTGATCCCTTAA
>NW_026364304.1:0-222 GCF_001194135.2 Octopus bimaculoides | reverse complement strand
AGATTTCTGAGTACCTTAATTTTTTTCTATATATATATATATATATATATGTATATATGTATATATACATACATATAATAAATAAATAAATGCGCCCTTTTAAAGCGTAGCCAGGCGCATGGGCCCAGTTTCCTGGCTTCAATGGCATATGTGTTCCCCAGCTGGATGGGGTGCCAGTCCATTGCAGCATTACTCATTTTTGCCAGCTGAGTGGACTGGAGC
>NW_026364303.1:0-247 GCF_001194135.2 Octopus bimaculoides | reverse complement strand
ATATTTTGATATATGCGTATACTGAAATTACGCACACTCATTGCATTATGATAAATTGCATTATATATTCTCGTCTCTAACACCCTCTTAGTCACTCACTCATTCTCTCTAAATATATATATATATATATATATTTGTGCGTGTGTGTGTGTGTGTAGATATAGATAAATATAATTACATATATACACAGATACAAACATTTATATATGTACACACATATATGCATGTCGAAGAAATTCTTCATGGT
>NW_026364302.1:0-202 GCF_001194135.2 Octopus bimaculoides | reverse complement strand
ACGTTAGTGGTCGACGTTATTTTTTAAAATGTACGTATATATATATATATGCTTATATATAAATATATATATTTGTATAGATGTATGTGTCTATACATATACACACATATATATATATTTGTATATGTACATATATACATATACATATATATATACATGTATATATACAACTATACATGTATGTATATATGTACATATATAT
>NW_026364301.1:6966-7372 GCF_001194135.2 Octopus bimaculoides | reverse complement strand
GTGTGTGTGTGTGTGTGTGTCCTAAAGAAATGGTTTTCTTCCTCCACTTTCTTCTGTAAAAGATAAACTGGTGATTCATGCTTCATGGTAAAAGCATTCAACATTCCAATAAATAAAATTAGAAAATCTACCGATTCTCGTGCATGAATTGTTTAGGATTTTCCAAGCATAATGGTAAAAGCTGAAAGAATCGTTTACAAGTTGTTCACTTTACTGAACATAGTGAATAATTGTGTGCAGTACAATACATATTAAAATGATTTGGGAAGTGAATGATATAAAACATTTACTTTATCATCAGCATATATGTGGCATGTGTGTGTGTATGTGTGTATATATATATATACACACACACACATATATATCATATATATCTCTAATATATATATATATATATATATATATA
>NW_026364301.1:5430-5959 GCF_001194135.2 Octopus bimaculoides | reverse complement strand
AGAGAGAGAGAGAATTACAGGTTACACACATTGTATGTGTATTATATGTACTCCAGAAAAAAAGATCTCGATACAATAAACAAGACAATATCTCTTCTTTAAAATAAAAATATAGAAATATATCTCAGACTGAAAAATAGATTCATGTCTAGAATGTTGAGCGTACAGTAAACTGCTTACTTGAATGTTCTAGAAAGATGAAAAGAAACCATTGTTTTTGGTCCAGAGAATGTTTTTGTTTTCCTATTATAAAGAACATTTGTCTTGGAGTGTATTGTATTGTTACAAATAAGCGAATTAGAAATTAATAGCAATCCATTTACATACACTACACACATATATAGATACATATGTACACACACATACAAACACACATACATACATACATACATGCATACAGACACTCACACACATACATATGTACATACATACATACATACATACACACACATACATTCGCACATGTGTATATATACATATATCTATCTATCTATCATATCTATCTATCTATCCATATATATATATATAT
>NW_026364301.1:1009-3559 GCF_001194135.2 Octopus bimaculoides | reverse complement strand
ACATACATACATACATACACACACATACATTCGCACATGTGTATATATACATATATACGACAGGCTTCTTTCAGTTTCCATCTTGTTGTTGTTGTTTTTATTTATAGTACAATTATTATTGGAATTTTCATCACATCCATAATTAATAGTATTATTCTTGCTATCTTCTATATTATTATTATTATTTATATTAGAATCAAATGGATGAATTTGAATGCTTTCTTCCTTACAATTGTAATTCTTATTTGAAGGAATATTTCTAACTTTACCTCTCTCTCCCAATTAATTATCTCCTGGTTTTGTTTCCTATCAATCTAAATTATTTGATGTTGCATGTAATAATTTCACTGTATATCTATTAAAGATCTTGTACATGTTAAATTTAGGAAAGTATCTATCCAATGCAGAAAAGAAGTTCCCTGTAATCTAGAATGATATCTATAATCCAATAATTGGATTATACCACAAAACATTGCATTTCTATACTTGTTTGTTTTATTATTACCAGTATAATCTGTGGTAGAGTCCATTATCTAAGGAATTTCATTTAGACTTATAGTTAATATCTGGGTTAGTCATATTTTAAACTTTCATCATCATCATCGTTTAACGTCCGCTTTCCATGCTAGCATGGGTTGGACAATTTGACTGAGGACTGGTGAAACCAGATGGCTACACCAGGCTCCAATCTGATTTGGCAGAGTTCCTACAGCTAGATGCCCTTCCTAACGCCAACCACTCTGGGAGTGTACTGGGTGCTTTTACGTGCCACCGGCACAACAGTAATCCCTCAACTATTGTGGGGGGTTATGTTCCAAAATCCCCCCCCCCCCCGTGATAGGTGAAAATCTGTGAAGTAGAAACAGTACGGCAGTGAGCTGACAGAAACGTTAGCACCCCGGGTGAAATGCTTAGCGCTATTCCATCTGCCGTTACGTTCTGAGTTCAAATTCCACCAAGGTCAACTTTGCCTTTCGTCCTTTCGGGGTCGGTAAATTAAGTACCAGCTACGCACTGGGGTCGATGTAATTGACTTAATCCCTTTGTCTGTCCTTGTTTGTCCCCTCTATGTTTAGCCCCCTGTGGGCAATAATGAAATAAGAAACAATACCCTTTTATTTACATTATTTACATTTGACGGATATTTGTCCTCATCTGACCATGTATGGAAAAATGGAGACCACCTCTCCCTGTGGGATGAAGTTAAAATAATAGACAGAAAACACTACTGGAAAATACGAAGACTAAAAGAAGCAACACATATGCTAGGACACAACAACCTCCTAAGCAGACCGAGTGCAGATATGAACAGCATGTGGGAAACGGTATTAAGGAAGGATAGGAAAATATTAGATTTATAAACCCTAAAATTCACTCCATAATTGCCTATGCGCATATGGTGTAGTGGTTAAGAGCGAGGGCTACTAACCCCAAGATTCCAGGCACAATACTTGTTCCACATCCTCGCATTGTTGTTTTTTCTTGCTTGTATTGACTTAGCCTGATAGACTCGGCTATGTCAAGATGGACTTGTGTATTCTTCCTCACATTTGGATTTTTATGTATTCTCTCTCCCACTTGGATTTGAAATGTTGCCACATTTATAATATGTCTTTTCTGCAGTAATTTTTTCTGCATTTTTCGTGCAGCTGAAGATTGCTCTTCATATTGCATTTAAGGTAATGCTCGCATTACTTAAATAAATTGAAGTAGCATGAAACGTGCGTACTGCAATCACCTTTGAAATCCGTGTTGCTTATTTTTTGATATATATATATATATATATATGAGTGTGTGTGTTTTTGGTACTGGATTCATATATTCTTAGTTGATATACATATCCCATTTACTGGTTTGTGTGAAATGACTTCATTAACTCTGTTATTTGTTTGCAGTCCATTATGGAGGCATGTTTAGTTCTTTTTTGACACCTCTTAATACAGGGTGGAGTCTTCGTAAACAAAATGCTCATTTAAATGGTGTCGTTTGTTTCCAATTTTCCATATAAACTTGTCCAGGCCATGTGTTGTTTTATAAATCAGGAAATTATTGGAGGTGAGGCATCAGGCTATAAATAAAAAGACAGTTTACCTGACCTATGGACTATGAATAAGTAAGCATTCAACTTGATAAGGTATTGCGAATGCTAAAGAGTTAAAAGTAGTGCCCCAGCATGGCCACTGTCTTATGATTAAAGAATAATAATAGAAAAAGAAGACAAAAGTTAACAAAATAAAGGAAATAGAATACAATGAAATAGAATATCTATATCCTTTGAAATAAATATACACAAATATATCATTGGTCGAAAAACATAGTTTCATGTTTCTGGAAAATTCAGCGTGCAATAAAATGGTAATTTGAATATTCTAGAAAGATGAAAAGAAGCCATTTCCTGTTTTATTTCATCTTTTTTTTCTGTTTTTTTTTCCCTGTTTTTTTTTTTCCTGTTTTTTTTTTTCTGGTTTTTTTTTCTGTTTTTACTTGGTAATAATGAGAATTGGGTTGCTGCCGTGTCCTGGGATAAACTTTTAGCTTTTTTTTTTTTTT
>NW_026364300.1:0-268 GCF_001194135.2 Octopus bimaculoides | reverse complement strand
CACACATGTATATGTACAAATTAATATGCATATTAATGTGTGTGAAGATGATCATATATACATGTATGTTCATAAACGCATCATGTATGCATGTATGTGTGCATCTGTTAGAGGCACACATCTGTACAGATGTTGCCCTATCATCTCTACTTACTGCAGATGTCATGTAGGAATACAATGCACAATGGTGGAGATTGTCTTTAATTAGAAGACATCTCAAACTATTTGGAGAATAGGGAAATTTACTTTGGAATATAAAAGATAACTA
>NW_026364299.1:0-295 GCF_001194135.2 Octopus bimaculoides | reverse complement strand
CACACACACCAGAAACCACTCCACCTTCGTCGTTGCGACAAAACTCAAATAACCCTTATGTCACTAGATCTAGCCGGACAGTGCATTGGTCAAAGAAATTTTCCAAAACAATATACATTTGACATTTTTGTGCCGCCGGCATTTCATTTCTCAGTACAAACAAACGTTGTTTTTCTTCCATTTCTGTGCACAGTAACGTGCTAAAAGAAAATATGTACACATTACACATTGTTTCAACCTTTGCTTACACATTTGCTCACGCCAACACCTTCGTTGCAACTTTCTTTCACACAGA
>NW_026364298.1:0-396 GCF_001194135.2 Octopus bimaculoides | reverse complement strand
GCAGAAATATAACAAAAAACTGTTACTCGGAGTTTCACGTTCCCGTTCATAGGACAGTTTTGTTACTCCGGTATATATCTATCTATATAGATATGTATATACGCGCGCGCTACAATTTGTCAGCCTCTTTACAATCTAAATTCTCGAAATTTCATAGAAAAATAGGCGAAGGTAAAGAATACGCACACCCGGTGTTTATGGTTACGGTTAGGGTTACGCGGAAAACGGGTGGTGTGCGTATTCAATTCTGCTTAAATACAGAAATCTTGTAACAGCACTACTTACATACAGAGGTCCCGACGCACCTACGTAGCCCTAACAACTAAGTTAAATTTTGATACTTTCACCTGCACGATTTTCACCAAAAAAAAAAAAGAAGTAAAGATTTTTTGCGTG
>NW_026364297.1:0-571 GCF_001194135.2 Octopus bimaculoides | reverse complement strand
TGCATGTATCATAATCCATTATCTAACTAAACAAGAAAATGAGAATATCAAATATTATCCACACATATTCTTCTTCAGCTTCTTCTTTTTCTGCCCAATTATCAGGATAAATTTCCATTTCATTTTCTCAATATTTTTTTTTCTTTTTCAGTGTTTTCCTTTTCATCTTGTAGTTTAAGAATAAAATATTAATTAATAATTAATATAACATTACTGTTTTCACTTTATTTTTTATTTCTTATTCTATTTTTGCTTTGTGTTTTTGTTTTTAGGGCTTTTTTTTTTACCATTTTTGATGAAAATATAAATCAATAATGTTGTTTTCAGAAAGAAATTTTAGTTACAAGGCATACAGATGCACATTCTTCTTTTAAAATACTTTCATTTACCTTCTGCATCTATATTTTACTGACTTCACATTATTTTTTATCTGTTAACCACCTCTCACCCACTCTCTTGCTAACATACCTTCTCAGTCCTTCTCTCTGTCTGTCTGTCTGTCTGTCTCTCTTTCTCTCTCACACACACACACAGAGTCTCATTCTTTCTCTGCCAATCTTTCTACATAAAC
>NW_026364296.1:0-376 GCF_001194135.2 Octopus bimaculoides | reverse complement strand
CCACAGACATCACACCGATGTGGTTTATCTCCAGTGTGAATACGTTTGTGTGTAGTCAAGTGTGGCTTCACAGAAAATGATTTACCACACACATCGCACTCGTATGGTTTTTCTCCTGTGTGAATACGTTTATGTTTAGTTAAGACACTAGGTGTAGGGAATGATTTACTGCAGACATCACAGTGATACAATTTCACTCTTGTATGAAAACGTTTGTGAATAGTTAAGATTCTGGGTGCAGGAAATGATTTACCACAGATATCACAATGATATGGCCTCTCCTTTGTATGAATATGTTTGTGTCTACATAAGCTAGAACTGCAAGAGAATAATCTACCACAGATATCACAGTGATATGGTTTCTCTCCTGTATGAA
>NW_026364295.1:0-572 GCF_001194135.2 Octopus bimaculoides | reverse complement strand
GTGAGAGCAGGGCGTGTTCAATGCTTGTTTATTATTTTATTTTATCTCTGAAGAAGGAATACGAATCATGATTTGGACTTTGAGACAAGAGAACCTAAAGAAGTAGAACAATCTATTTGATGCTTTAAAGACCCTGATAATTAACCAGCGGTATATGTAACTTAATGACCACGCAATATTAATTTGAAAACAAAAATAATTTATAAAAAAAATATATAACATACCTGCACTTAAAATGCACTTATAAATCCTCATGCACTAGCACTCATTCATAAAAATACTCATATTGACATACATACACGCACATTCAAATACACACACATACACACACATATACACACATATGTGTGTGTCTGTGTATATTACATGCATATGAGTTCATGAACCTTGGTTCTTTTCCTTAAAACTATATATTTATATATATTTTACTCTGTGAAACTTAATTTAATTTTAACTTTTAATAAATTGATTTTAATTAAGTTTATATCTGTAATTTTGGATTGTATCCCTAATATTATTATCATGTGTATATCTATATGTATATGAGACAAAATGAGACCTGGGCATCAACA
>NW_026364294.1:0-314 GCF_001194135.2 Octopus bimaculoides | reverse complement strand
GTTTGTTTGTTTACGTTTGTCGTAATTTGAATTTATATATATATATATATTCTTTTATTACCTCCGCCTTTGCGAAGGCAGAGATATTGTTTTCAGTCATGTTTGTTTGTCTGTGGACAAGATATCTCTTGTCTGGATTCGGGGGAAACTTTCAGGGATATTTGGCCTCATGACTGGCACGAACTGATTAGATTTGGGGTTCGATCCGGTACCGGACAAAGATTCTGGATTATTTTTCCGTTTTTTTTTTAACTTAATTTTTGTGAGCGGTCGGGTTCATTTTTAGTATTCTCGTTTGTGAGAGCAGTCGAGAT
>NW_026364293.1:0-216 GCF_001194135.2 Octopus bimaculoides | reverse complement strand
GTGTGTGTGTGATTGTGTCTGTGTGTATTTGTGTGTGTGGAGTTTTCAGGACATTTATGTAGAGAAAGTTAGTCTTACAGCAGTTTCTGGGATATTAGGGAAATTCCTTCGTCAGAGACGATGTGAGATGGTTAAATAAAGAGAAATATTAGAGTTTAATATATACTATGTGTATATATACTATGTGTGTATATATATATATATATATATATATAT
>NW_026364292.1:0-619 GCF_001194135.2 Octopus bimaculoides | reverse complement strand
GGGCTGGTTTTAAAGATAAGGTTTATTATGTTGAACCTGAATCTGGTGAGTTTAGAGTAGATACGGATGTTAGGAATAATAAGCTTAGGTTGGTTAGGAGTAATAATAATAAAAAAAAAATTATGATCATAGATATAATCGTAATAATGTCATACGTAATTCTAAATGCTTTAGGTATTTTGCAAAAGGCTTTAATAATATTAACGATGGTTATCTTTGGTTTATTCTACCATTTGGTAAAAATGTTAAGTCGAATTTGGTAGCTCAGTTTAGGGAGGTAATTAGTAAGCATTTCCCTGCAAATTCGCGTTACGGTAAAATTATTAATACGCATAGTGTTAGGTTTGGTTTTTCCAATACCAAGAACCTAGAGCAGATTATTGCAGCACATAATTCTAAAGTTCTTAAGACAGGCATGAATGGAATGAATAGGGATGAGGACCCTCACTTAGGTAATAATATTATAGGTTCTAAGATTGAGGCAACTGAGATTAATCCCAGGAGGTTAAAGTTTGAGGGTCCGAACGTGAGATTAAGGAATATAGTGTATCAGTGTAAGGTTAAGAATAATACAGATGTTAGTGTTTATGTGTGTTGTTCTTCGGATAAGATTTGTAGG
>NW_026364290.1:0-286 GCF_001194135.2 Octopus bimaculoides | reverse complement strand
TATTATTATTATTATTATTATTAAGGCGGCGAGCTAGCAGAATCGTTAGCTCGCCGGGCAAAATACTTAGCAGCATTTCATCCATCCTTTCATTCTGAGTTCAAAATTCTGCCGAGGTCGACTTTGCCTTTCATCCTTTTGGGGCCGATAAATTAAGTGTCAGTGGCACACTGGGGTCAATGCAATCCACTAGTCCCCTCCCACCAAATTTCGGGCCCTGTGCCTATAGTAGAAAGGATTGTTATTGTTGTTGTTGTTATTATTATTATTATTATTATTATTATTA
>NW_026364289.1:0-414 GCF_001194135.2 Octopus bimaculoides | reverse complement strand
GAGAAAAAGAATAATGAGAAGAAGAATTAGAGACTGTGAGTGATGGAAGAGACAAATGGATAAAGGGGACTGGAATGGTTTACTTCTTGGGAATAGATAGGATCATCAGAAGGATTTTGAACCCTTGATGGCTTATTGAAATTATGTGGATATCTAAGGTTACAGGTAGTAACCTGCTACCCACATAAATTCTAAATTGAACAATAATAACGATTAACAAAAATTAATTAATTAAAACAAGAGTAATTTCTTATTTCATTTTTTAAAATTCTTATATTTCCTTTTTTAAGTTAAAAATAATGAGAAATTATTCAAGATTTTATTTTTAAATTATTCATTGAAAAATGTATATTATTCAAATATTCTTTGTGATGATATCACTGACTGAAAAAGCAAAGTCCAGTTTCCAAAGTT
>NW_026364288.1:0-202 GCF_001194135.2 Octopus bimaculoides | reverse complement strand
TCCAGAAATGCTCAAATCCCCTTCCCCAACCTTCACCCATCACCTCCCTACTTTCAAAAAGCTAAAAACTCCGAATGCTTCACTTTTAACTTTTTTGAAAGCGGGGATGCTTTTTCAGAAATGTCGTTTAGCTGTTGTTTCTAGCATGTCGGATTTGCTGGTGTTGGTCTGATAATTTTGACGTCTGCTATTTCAGTAGAAT
>NW_026364287.1:0-238 GCF_001194135.2 Octopus bimaculoides | reverse complement strand
ACCGTAGTTAAGCTCCAGGTTCGGTGATTATGCGAATAAGGAGTCCAACGCAGGTCATATGAAGGTATATCTACCTGCGTATAGAGGGGTGATAATACATACAGATACACGTATATATATGGGTATGCATGTGTACATATACATATGAGTACGAGTTGTATTTGTAGATATTGATATGTATAAACATCTGTACAAATATATATATACACATGTCTAATATATACATATGTACACATCT
>NW_026364286.1:0-361 GCF_001194135.2 Octopus bimaculoides | reverse complement strand
AAAAAAATTAAACAAAACAAAACAAACACGTATATGTGTAGTTATATACTCACACACACACATATATACACAATGATAGATATTTTTATATAGACACATGAACACGTACATATATACATACAAGCATGAGTATATAAACAAATATGTGTACTCGTAAACGTGTGTGTATGTATATACACACACAAGCACATGTGCATACACACATTTATATATAAACACACGAACACTTATGTATATACAAATATATACATCCATATATAAATATGTATACACACGCACCTGTCTGTCTATCTATCTATCCACAAACAAGTACGTCTATAAATATATAAATATATTCACACTCATACATACATACATACAT
>NW_026364285.1:0-310 GCF_001194135.2 Octopus bimaculoides | reverse complement strand
ACTTCTCTGGTTGACATTAACACACCCACCCCCAATAGGGGCTTTCATTCTTACATTTTAGAGCCCCATGAGCTCCATTTTTCAGGAGCAAAATCCTTTTTACAGGTTCCAGAAGACTGAAATTTTGGAATATGCACATAAAGATCAATAGCATTGGATACATGTCTCATGATTAGAATTTTTTTAGGGTGTGTAAAGAGGGAAAGAACCCTCATGTGCAATTTTCATGAAATTCGACTCATGTATTCCAGTTCCTTACCGAAAATATAACAGAAAAGTCTCATTCTTCAATTGCATGTAACACGGGCAA
>NW_026364284.1:0-465 GCF_001194135.2 Octopus bimaculoides | reverse complement strand
ACGCACGCACACATATATATATCTATAAACATTCACACGCTCACATACATATAGACATATAATACATACATGCATGTGTGTGTACAAGAGCATTGTAGTTTGCTTGAAAGATACAGGATACAGTAGAATAATCAATGAAAAGGGAAATTTCTAGCAATGCAGAGATAAAGGTTCTTCAGCATTCGTCTCTGCATTGTTTCCTCATGATTTCCTCATTTCGTGTATTATTCCACACACACACACACACACACACACACACATTTACAAGTGAGGAGTCCCCCTTCGTTCGGTCATGAATGACCATGGGATTATACCTAGAAAGTTACCCTCCCAGGCACAAGTCTACTGTACGGTCATTGCTAGGTTGTCTTCAATCAAACGTCTGTTCTGTCAAAACTGACAAGGAACTAACCAACAACAACAACAACAACTTTTTTTTTAGCCCACGGGCATATAGCGTAATGG
>NW_026364283.1:0-413 GCF_001194135.2 Octopus bimaculoides | reverse complement strand
ACACACTTCTGTGTCCTGTCTGTATTTGCCAAGGGAAGTTATCCTTCCCAACTTGATCTACGATACATACGTACTCGAGTTTCAGGGTTATTTCCCTTCTTTCAGCGTACGACAATCGCCGACCTTCGATGGCAAATATATATAAGTTTTTCCAGTGAAATTATTCACTGATATCGAAAAACTGAAAACAAGCAATGTTAAATCTCTGAACGAGGTATTAACAGTAACTGCACGATAAAGTGAAGTATATTTGCCACTTAAATGTGGCTGACCCCGAGGGGTGGATGTTACTGTTGCTTTTAGCCCCAGGAGGACATCTCCTCCAGCTGGCTATCGACACACTTCTGTGTTCTGTCTGTGTCCTGAATAATTTCACTGGAAAAACTTATATATATTTGCCAAGGGATGCCTTT
>NW_026364282.1:0-413 GCF_001194135.2 Octopus bimaculoides | reverse complement strand
TGTATGCTTGCTATAGGTTCTCCGTCGACCAAATTCACTTCCAAAGGCATTGATCACTTTGCGTCCATTGTCGAAGGCACTCGCTCGCGGTGCCGCGCTGCCTGACCAAACCTGAAGCCATGCAGCATCTAAGCTGTGGATGTAAATGAAAAGTGAATATGTTTTGTTTCCTCCATTGTTTCGCCGTGGCCCTTATTGGTTTCATTGTTTATTAAAAACAACAACAGCAACAACAACAACATTACCATTTAGCTACGATATGCAAATGAGATGGCACCAAGCCAAAAGCAATATGGCTAAATGGTGTTCAATTGACAATTTTATTATCCAATTATTTTTTCAAATTCCTCGCCCTCATCTTCTTTTGATGCGATGGCGTTCTTTAAAATTCATTTTGTTATAACGTAGGTTTT
>NW_026364281.1:0-240 GCF_001194135.2 Octopus bimaculoides | reverse complement strand
TATATATATATATATATATATATATATATATACATGAACAATTAAATTCTCAAGCGATTCTTGTTGCTGATACAGTTGAAGAGGCAAGATATGCCCACCCACATATTTTTATGAACTTTTGAGTGCTAGAAACACGATTAGTGTCCAGAGAATATATGGATAATATTCTCTATGTGTATATATCAATTGCATAGCATAGCTTTCTTTAATTTCAAGTGTTTGTATGAATACGTATTCATA
>NW_026364280.1:0-393 GCF_001194135.2 Octopus bimaculoides | reverse complement strand
TGCGTCCTTGTGCCTCTGTTTGCGTCCTTGTGCCTCTGTTTGCGTCCTTGCGCATTTGACTGCGTCCTTGTATCGCTGTTTGCGTCCATGTGCCTCTGCTTGCGTCCTTCTGCCACTGTTTGTGTCCTTGTGCCTTTGTTTGCATCCTTGTGCCGCTGTTTGCATCCTTCTGCCTCTCTTTGCGTCCTTGTGCCTGTGTTGGCGGCCTTGTGTCTCTGTTTGCGACCATGTGCCTCTGTTTGCGTCCTTGTGCCTCTGTTTTCGTCCTTGTGCCCCTGTTTTCGTCCTTGTGCATTTGTTTGCGTCCTTGTGCCTCTGTGTGCGCCCTTCTGCCTCTGTGTCGGTCCTTTTGCCTTTGTTTGCGTCCTTGAGACTCTGCTTGCGTCCTTCTGC
>NW_026364279.1:0-554 GCF_001194135.2 Octopus bimaculoides | reverse complement strand
TGTTCCGTTGATCGGATCAACTGGAACCCTCGTCGTCGCAAGCGACGGAGGACCAACAATTAGTAGGAAGGATTATCATTATTGAGAGTCACATGCATGGATCAGAAGCTTGGTTCAAATTCGTTGGTACTCTTCAGTTTCAAGCGTGATGTTAGTCGTCAGCCATTTTGTATGTGTGTGTGTGACTCATGGTATTTTGTTTGAATCATATAAATTCCCCTGCAGCTATATTTCCTATCAATGGTATCTTACCACCCTGATCACGGTTACACCCAATCTCATTTCAATCCACTGCCTCTTTTCCTGTACGCAACACATGAAGCGTGACAGATAAAAGCACCTCAATTAAAGGAGGTGCTCAGGTGCTCCTGCATGGCCGCAGTCAAATGACTGAAACAAGTAAAAGAGAGTATACACATATAGAGAGACGTATAGATAGACGCACGGACAGATATACAGACAGGCAGACAGATACACACACACACATAGGTAAATAGATATATGTATATAGATGTATATATATATATGTATATATATATATGTGTATATATATA
>NW_026364278.1:0-328 GCF_001194135.2 Octopus bimaculoides | reverse complement strand
TATACTACTGGTATATTACCTATGTTTAACCATGGGCATACATATGCAAGCACTCTGATGAAGCTCCATGTTTCAGATCGGTTTTATTACTAAATATGATAAATATTTTTAGTATATCAATGGCAATACCATACAACATTGGAAGCAGAAACAGCTGTTAGATGTCTAATGAAGATAAAAATTACATATTTTACAAGAATGAGAAATACTTACAAATATTGCTAGAGGCTGGACTTGGACTGGAGTTGGGTCTGGAAAAAAAAATGAAAGTGAGAGAAAAATATTGGTTTCAAATTTTGGCACAAGGCCAGTAATTTCAAGGGAGGGG
>NW_026364277.1:0-240 GCF_001194135.2 Octopus bimaculoides | reverse complement strand
TGTGTGTGCGTGTGTATGTATGTATATCTTCAATTACAATGGATCAATAAAGGTAATCCATTATCCTAGCCTAGAAGGCATATATGAAGGAAATACACTATTATTGGGTAAACTGCAATTCCAATACTAGTCAATGTAGTCACGGAAGAATGGAAATTAAAGTGTGGTAAAACAAAAGAATGATTTTTAAGTGTTACAACACTTCTTTTGTTAGAAGTTTTATTTCAATGTAAGCATAAT
>NW_026364276.1:0-230 GCF_001194135.2 Octopus bimaculoides | reverse complement strand
TAGATTCCCTACTTCTATTCCCTTTCACCTTTTTCCTCTCTTTCTTTCTCTCTCTTTCTCTTCCTCACACTCTGTCTCTCTTTCTTTCTCACACACATTGACGGTCATACTCTTTCTCACAAACTCTCTTTATCACTCTTTCCCTCCCTCTCCTTCTGTTTCGTAGACACGCGTATTCGCTTATAGTGCATCACATTGTTAAAAAACGCAATGACAGCAAATGCTGGCTA
>NW_026364275.1:0-227 GCF_001194135.2 Octopus bimaculoides | reverse complement strand
GTGTGTGTGTGTGTGTGTGTGTGTGTATACATACATACATATATATTTATATATATATATGCGTATATATGTTTATACTTACACACATGTGTATAGATATATATACGCATATTTATGCATATATTTATATATCTATATCTACCAATCTATCTATATACATATATGCATATATACACACATAATATATATACTTACATACATGTGCGTATATACATACATACATACAT
>NW_026364274.1:0-207 GCF_001194135.2 Octopus bimaculoides | reverse complement strand
GAGAATATGTTGAGTAAAATCATAACTATCTGATCCTCGTGTATTTTGTTTTATCTGAAGTCAGGAACTTTACAGTATCCTCTCGTACACACATCCAACATATACTCAAATACAAGATGTGAGATATTTAGTAAACGTATCAAGAAACAATGGAATACTGGAACTATAACTGCAACTACCACTGTCACTATACCAAAGACAGCAATA
>NW_026364273.1:0-253 GCF_001194135.2 Octopus bimaculoides | reverse complement strand
CGATAGTACCCTTTATTCCATTATATCTTGTTTTCTTTATTTCCTTCACCACTCTCCTTTACCTCTTCTAATCTCCTAACGGCGTTATCCTGTTATCCTAACAATATTACTGATGTATTTAATTTTGTAGTAACAGATAATGATATTTTTTGGCTATATTTTTGCAATCACAGTATTTTAGAGCACATATAATGTAGTACCCGGCATTATCATTGAAAAGCATACTATGCTGGACACGGGTTATGTAACGACG
>NW_026364272.1:0-356 GCF_001194135.2 Octopus bimaculoides | reverse complement strand
ATACATATATATATATATATATATAATAATCCATACATATATACGTGTGTGTGTGTGTATCTATTCCTTTATTCTCTTATTTGTTTCTGTCATTTTGCTGCGGCCATTCTGGGGTACCGTCTATAGTCGAATAAATCAACTCCACGACGTATTTTTGTAAGCCTGGTACTTATTCTATCAGTCATTTATTCTGAACCACAAAATTATGGGGTCGTAAACATACCAACTTCGGTTGTCAGGTGATGGCGGGGGACGATCACAGACAAACTCTCTCTCTCTCTCTCTCTCTCTCACGCACACACAAACACACACACACACACACACACACTCACACACCACACACAGATATATAGAGG
>NW_026364271.1:0-213 GCF_001194135.2 Octopus bimaculoides | reverse complement strand
GACAAGATGCTTGGCAGTGTCTGTTCTAGCTCTCTGTGTTCAGACATTAATGCCTGCATCAACACTTGTACAAAGTTGCATTGGCCCCAGTCAGTGGCCTTTCTTTTGGATAAACAATGCTGATATAAGAGACAAAAGAGCTGTATGCATGCATAGGGAACTACTTGTCTTCCACACAAAATCTTACTCAAGCCTGACCAAACATATGCATAT
>NW_026364270.1:0-441 GCF_001194135.2 Octopus bimaculoides | reverse complement strand
CATGAATGCATGCATGTATATACGTACTTATGTATACATGCATTTATGTATTATGTATTAATGTATGGGCCGCTAGGAACCACTTCATGCGAATCTAAGGCATCGGTCTATGACCAGAGTCGGTGTCTGATGTCATGCTACTACGTGGGGCTTCTTTGTTTTGCAGTGCCTCCTCTGCTCTTCGAATTTTGCGATGGCTGAAGGGAAGGAAGTCTCTGGTTCCGTCAAATTTTCGTTTTTGCTGGGGAAAACAGCGGTGAAAAACAGCTTACAAGGATGTTCGTTTACGGATAGTTTTCACGGATTAGAAATGATCACTTGTCTCTTCAACACCAACCTTGTTCAGCATGACCAGAGAGCACCCCCAACGAATGGAAACATCATGAAAATTCATGAATTAATCTTGGAGGTCCGTTACTGCAATATTGCTGAAATTGAGAT
>NW_026364269.1:0-233 GCF_001194135.2 Octopus bimaculoides | reverse complement strand
TTTTTTTTTTATTATCTGTATACTCTCTTCTACTTATCTTTTTGTATTTTAAAGTACATTCAGACACCTCATCACCATCATCATTGTCTCCTTTCCAGCTACTCCCCACCCACCCTTAAATAATGTGGGACAGCCATCCTATATCTCCTCTATGACAACACATCTCTACCTGTTCCTCTTATCATACTTTAGTCTCTCAACACCTGACACAAAGCCATCTCCTCCTTTATTAC
>NW_026364268.1:0-431 GCF_001194135.2 Octopus bimaculoides | reverse complement strand
CACAAGAGCCAGTCCAGGGGCACTGGCAATGATCTCGCTCGAAAGATTTCGTGTGTCAACCGCACAAGAGCCAGTACAGGGGCACCGGCAACGATCTCGATCGAACATCGCACGGAGGCCAGCCAGGCGGCACTGGCAACGGCCACGCCCAAATGGTGCATTTCATTTGTCACCTGCACATGAGCCAGTCCAGGGGCACCAGCAACGATCTCGCTGGAAAATCCTACGACGGTGCTGCACAAGAACCAGTTCAGGGGCACTGGCAACGATCTCACTCGAAAGCTTTCATGTGTCGTCCGCACATGAGCCAGTGCAGGGGAACCGGCAACGATCTCGCTCGAAAATCCCACGACAGCCCCGCACAAGAGCCAGTTCAGGAGGACTGGCAACGATCTCGCTCGAAAATCCTACGACAGCCCCGCACAAGAGCC
>NW_026364267.1:451-593 GCF_001194135.2 Octopus bimaculoides | reverse complement strand
TAGTAGTAGTAGTAGTAGTACAGCTGCAGCAGTCATAGTAGTAGTAGTAGTAGTAGTACAGCTGCAGCAGTTATAGTAGTAGTAGTAGTTGAAGTAGTAGTAGTAGTAGTAGTAGTAGTACAGCTGCAGCAGTCATAGTAGT
>NW_026364267.1:0-335 GCF_001194135.2 Octopus bimaculoides | reverse complement strand
GCAGCAGCAGTAGTAATAGTAGTAGTAGTAGTAGTAGTAGTAGTAGTAGTCGCTACTACAGCAGCAGCTACGGCGAGAAGAACAATGATGAGTAGGAGCAGCCACATAATACCTAGCTGCAGATAAACTGCAACAAGAACAACAACAGCTAGCGCTGCTAATACTACCACTGTTGTGGCTTCTAATTCTACTCACGCTACAAATACCACAGCTGCTATTTACTAAATCTTAGTAGTAGTAGTAGTAGTAGTAGTGGTAGTAGCAGCAGTAGTAGCAACAGCAGCGGCAACAGCAGCAGCGGCAGCAGTCGTGGTAGTAGCAGCACTAGTGGTAGT
>NW_026364266.1:0-548 GCF_001194135.2 Octopus bimaculoides | reverse complement strand
CACACACACACACACACACACACACATATATACATATATATATATATAAAAGATGGCGTGGTGAAGATCTTCCTGATATTTTGGTCCATTTAAACTTACTTCTCTTTTTTTCCCAATTCCTTCTCCTCCCTTTCTTCCACTCCTCCCTTTCTTCCACTCCCCCTCTATTTTCTCACAAATGTTTTTAGTTTTTTTCTTTCTTGCCATTTCGTTGTCGTCATCGTCGTCGACGTCTTCTTCTTCTTCTTCTTTGTCGTCGTCGTCGTCGTCTCCACCCTCTTCATCGTTTATCATCATCATCATCATCATCATCATCATCATCATCATCATCATCATTGTCATTATCTTTTCTCCGTTTCTGTTCTTTAGCATCTCCTCTCCACCCCTCATTTTCATCATCATCATTATCATAATTTTTCTTCTTTGTTATCATCTTCTCCATCGCCTTCGTCTCTACTTCTCCTCCTCTCTCCTTTTTCCTAGCCGTCACCGCCACCACCACCATTCTCTCTATCTCTTTCTCTATCTCTCTATCTCCTTATATATAT
>NW_026364265.1:0-312 GCF_001194135.2 Octopus bimaculoides | reverse complement strand
CACACATTTATATAAACATACATACACATATATGTTTTTGGGGGATGGTCATTCTTTTTATTTTTGCCACATAAACACACGCACTTGGTCTTCACTCGTTAAGTATTGTTCATATTTAAACGCATGTTCAATGTCCAGAAATCTTTCGTCACACATCTGTGGCCTCTTGAGCGACACAAGCCGTCTTCGAGTGTGCTCATTATTCGCTTTGTCCATATCCCTTTCAGCACACGGTTTCACATCAAGAATCTTGGAACACAAATTCATAAACGTATGTGTGTGTGTATATAAATATGTATATATATATATATA
>NW_026364264.1:0-461 GCF_001194135.2 Octopus bimaculoides | reverse complement strand
GCATGTGTTTCAGTGTAGTGTTTTGTTCGAGAAGGCTGGATGTTTATGTGTCAAACAGGAACTGGGGTAGGAGTTATCCAGTTCCTTTGGATAAGGGGACACAATTCTGTGGGTTTTATACTCTTTAATTGTAATGCTGGATTCTTTGCTTATGTCTGTTCTTAGAAATGCAAGTAACAAATATATATGTATTTAATTAGGTAGGCTAGAAAAAGGACTACAGTCACCGTGGAGTATGCATACTAAGAAGCGATTTTTCAATAAAAAGATTCTCCTTCATGATTCTTTCTTGTGTACAGATTCTGTCTTTACATTGATAGAATGGGAATATAGGAAATTTGGGATTTTTATTTCTACAGCAAGAGTCTATGTGGCCACTGAGCTGAATTTGACAGTATTATGGGAGATTTATCTGTTCTTTACTGACTGATATATATACATATATATACATACATACATGT
>NW_026364263.1:0-436 GCF_001194135.2 Octopus bimaculoides | reverse complement strand
ATTTTATGTATATATATTTTATGTATATATATTTTATGTATATATATTTTGTATATATATTTTATGTATATATATTTTATATATATATTTTATGTATATATATTTTATATATATTTTATGTATATATATATATATATATTTTATGTATATATATTTTATGTATATATATTTTATATATATATTTTATATATATGTGTGTGTTTTTATATTATTAATAAATTTATAAACTTATCCATAATATTCTCAGGAAATCAATATTTAATATTTCTAAAGATATATATCCAATATGACATGGTAATATAATAAATTTAAAATATAAATATACGAAATATAAATATATGTATAAAAATATGAATGTAGATAAAGATACATGTGAATATAAATGGATATAAAAATTTTATGCGTAATTAAGCATGAATATTGTAAAGTCTAAAAT
>NW_026364262.1:138-262 GCF_001194135.2 Octopus bimaculoides | reverse complement strand
GTATTTATGTGTGTATATATATAGATGTATGTGTATATATATGTGTGTGTATGTATATGTATGTCCTTATGTACATGTATATTTGTGTGTATGTGTGTGTATATATATATATATATATATATAT
>NW_026364262.1:0-128 GCF_001194135.2 Octopus bimaculoides | reverse complement strand
ATATATATATATATATATATATATACACACACACATGCCCATATGCAAGCATTTGCATCCTTTTTTGTGTGTGCGCATGTGTGTATATATACATACACACACACACACACACATATATATGGATATAT
>NW_026364261.1:0-246 GCF_001194135.2 Octopus bimaculoides | reverse complement strand
ATGCCAATGGGAGAAGCAATTAATATTATCTTATTATTCTTTTCACCTTAGGTTCTGTTGTACCTCCTGAGCTCTTTCATGCATAGCAAGCTTCCTGCCTGCATCCTATGATACCATGATATCTGTTCTTTACTCACAATAATAATAATAATAATAATAATAATAATAATAATAATAATAATAAAATCATCTAAATCAAATCATCTCATTTACATGGATGATTTAAAGCTCTTTGCAAAAAATGAC
>NW_026364260.1:0-364 GCF_001194135.2 Octopus bimaculoides | reverse complement strand
GTTAAGAAACTCGCGTTGCAGCCACGGTTTCTGTTTCAACCTCACGTCTGTTATAGCCACATTGTAAGTGGAGTTTGCAAGCGGGATCGTATGTAGGTCGTCCTGCGTGTATTCACTGCTTAACAAATATAATCTAACGGTTCGGCAAAAGAAGCAGATAAAATGAGCACCAAATCTAAAAGGTGGTAAGATCGAGTTGTCTGACTAATCACCTTAAGGTGGTGCCCCAGAATGCCGTGCCATTAGTATCTTAAGGTGGTGCCCCAGTCATGCCGTGCCATTAGTATCTCTCCCCCATTACCCTCTGCCCTTATAGTGCCATAATCTTATTTCATTACCTCTCAACTATTATCTTTCCCATTTC
>NW_026364259.1:0-259 GCF_001194135.2 Octopus bimaculoides | reverse complement strand
GTTGCCCTTGTTGTTGCTGCTGCTGCTACCGCCGCTGCTACTTCTGGTATTGCTTTTTGTGTTTTTTTGTGTGTTTTTTTTTGGGGTTTTCATGTCTTCCTGCTAACTTATTTTCCATGTATAGTTATTGGGGGTTATTGCAATAAATCGTCAAAGTTTATTTCACTTCGTTTACACTATATCGAAGTATGAAATCTGAATTGCATATACATACATACATACATACATACATACATATACATACATATAAA
Source organism: Octopus bimaculoides (assembly GCF_001194135.2). Classification (NCBI taxonomy): domain Eukaryota; kingdom Metazoa; phylum Mollusca; class Cephalopoda; order Octopoda; family Octopodidae; genus Octopus; species Octopus bimaculoides. Next base: position 8 of record NW_026364259.1, on the reverse strand, counting down.
TATATATA
>NW_026364258.1:0-603 GCF_001194135.2 Octopus bimaculoides | reverse complement strand
CAAAATGGTGAGCGATGATCTTGGATAGATGGACCATCATTCTCATTATCCTTTCTTATCGTCATCCTATTTTGCAGTTATTCATCTTTACCGTTATTCTTCCTTACCTCAGTCTTTCTTACCAACATTCTTCTTTGCCATAATTCATCCATAACTTTATTCATCCTTACATTTATCCTACCCAACCATCAGTCTTTCTTGTCATCATTCATCTTTGTCATTATTCATCCGCACCTTTATTCTTCCCTACCATCAGTATTTTTTACCGTTATTCATCTGCACTTTATTCATTCTTTCCTTTATTTTTCTCACCATCAGTCTTTCTTCCCATTAGTCTTCTTTACCATTATTCATCCTTACCGTTATTCTTTCTTACCATCAATCTATCTTAACATCAGTCTTCTTTACCGTTATTCATCCCTACTTCATTCATCTTAACCATTATTCTTCCTTACCACCAGTCTTTCTTACCATCAGTCTCATTCACCGTTATTCATCCGTACTCGATGCATCCTTACCGTTATTTTCCCTTACCATCATTTTTCGCGTCGTTATTCCTCAGTTCCTTTATAAACCCTTACTTTTATTCTTCCTTACAATCAG
>NW_026364257.1:0-217 GCF_001194135.2 Octopus bimaculoides | reverse complement strand
CTTCTTCTTCTTCTTCTTCTTCTTCTTCTTCTTCTTCACAACACCACCACTACTACCACTGACTGAATTCTCGCCCTGCATCTATCTTCTTTATCATCATCATCATTATCATCATCATCATCCTCTTCATCATCATCATCTTTATCGTCGCCAACGCCATCGACATCATCTCCAACACCATTGTTATCATAATCATCATAACTACCATCACCATCAT
>NW_026364256.1:0-484 GCF_001194135.2 Octopus bimaculoides | reverse complement strand
ACACACACACACACACACACACACACGTATGTATGTATGTACTTCCTTTCAAGTTGTTCCCGAATACGCAGCTGAGTAGGGAATCACCCACTTCCGCGTGCACCCCTCTTTTAACCACCCGCTAATTTTCAATCTCACGTGATTTTGTGTATGTGATTCTATGCGAGTATATGTGCATGTATTCATTATATGTATATATATGTCTATAACAATCATGTACACACACACACACACACACACGTGTGTATTAATACATATATATATATATATATATATATATATATATGAATATATTTCTTTATTTCCAAAGGGGGCTAAACATAGAGGGGACAAACAAGGACAGACAAAGAGGTTAAATCGATTACATCGACCCCACTGCGTAACTGTTACTTATTTAATCGCTCCCGAAAGGATGAAAGGCAAAGTCGATCTCCGCGGAATTTGAACTCAGAACGTAACGGCAGACGAAATACTGCTAAGCATT
>NW_026364255.1:0-300 GCF_001194135.2 Octopus bimaculoides | reverse complement strand
TATATATATATATCAAAGCATGTAATTTCTACTTTCTTTTACGTTTCAAGACAGTACAGCTGGTAATTAGGGGAGTGCATTGTATAAACCCTGTCACTTGTGGAACTAATAAACCATGGCTTAGACACTTTTCTCATCCGTCTCATTTTCTGAGTTATGATCTTAGTGTGCAAATACATATATGTCTGTGTTTGTGTTTTTGCATACACACACGTGCGCACACATATACGCACCTCACTTATTTGCATACTGTATATATATATGTGTGTGTGTGTGTGTGTGTGTGTGTATGTATGTATG
>NW_026364254.1:0-347 GCF_001194135.2 Octopus bimaculoides | reverse complement strand
ATATATATATATATATACACATACATATATATGCACACACACACATACATATATATATATATATATGATGATCTGTATATGAATACATGAATGCATGTATCTATGTATGTATCTATATATGCATGCTTGTATATATGTGTACATGCATGTATGTATGTATATATGCATGTACGTATATATGTATCTATGTATGTAGTATGTATGTATGCATGTTTTCATGTATATATGTATCTATGTATGTAAGTATGTACAGTTTCAACTTACACACACACACGCACACATTTAACAAGATAATTTATAAATTTTATAATTATCACTCTCACCTTCATTCTTTCCTCTCCTGCTCA
>NW_026364253.1:5085-5550 GCF_001194135.2 Octopus bimaculoides | reverse complement strand
TGACTAGAGTCGTAATTATGTGAGTTTTGATAGTAAAGAGAAAGCTTTTGTTTATTAGAAGCTGCTACAATAGATTCTCCTTGTTTTTCTTCTTTGCTTTTTTTCTTTCTTTACTTTATTCCTCTCTTCCTCTTTTTCTTTTTCTTCTTTTTTTCTCCTCTTTTTTCTCTTTTCTTTATTCCTCTCTTCCTGTTTTCGATTTGACCTTACAAATACATTCCCTACTTTTAGGTCACTTTAAATAAAACCCTCGATTCAATAGCACTGTGTACAAACTCTATACTTGGAATGACCAATCTTAAATTACTATTGGAATTTACAATAACCAATTTTAAATACTATTGGAATTTACTCACAAGGTATTGGAATCTTATATATATATACCATTCTGCCTAAATAATGGATCTACAAATGCAATATCTTTGCATATCTCACATCTATTTTCATTCCTCCACTTCACTCTCT
>NW_026364253.1:3383-4441 GCF_001194135.2 Octopus bimaculoides | reverse complement strand
ATATATATATATATATATATATATATATACACACACACACACACACATTATATATATATACATAATATTCTTTTATTTGTTTCAGTCATTTGACTGAGGCCATGCTGGAGCACCACCTTTAGTTGAACAAATCAACCCCAGGGCTTATTCTTTGTAAGCCTAGTACTTATTCTATTGGTCTCTTTTACCGAACCGCTAAGTTACGGTCCATGCATTGCTTCTGTTCAAACTGGAAAAAAAGAGCTCCTGAAATTATATAAGTAAGTTGTATTAAATGGATGAACTGAAGTAGACTTCAAACTACATTGTTTAAGTGGTAGCAATGATAGCTTGTTCCTGTAGTACAATAGATAGAAATTTGTTGGAATAAAAACCATTTGGAATGCACTATGTTTATTATGAAAAAATGCTAAAATATGTTAAATCCTGAGCTACTATTCAACTACTTTCTTTTAGCTTCAGTATCAAAGTCTTCCTTTTAAGCATAGATGAAGCCCATACAAATATTCTTCAGCTATTGATTATAAACTGAAATATCACATGTACATCAACCAACTAATCTATGGTGTCTAAGACCCAACCACATTAGTTAGAGACTGTGTCACATAAATGTAGTCTTTATGTCTGCTGATTGTTCAGCATGATAGCAGCAGCACTGACAGCCACAGAAGAGGGTATAACCACTGAGAGCTTTATGGTGTATTCAAAAATCACATACCCCCACCTACTTTTCCATGACAAGGCTAGGGACTGGAATCTTCCAAACAGACGCCTGATATGTAACTTAGTCAAATTAGTCCTTCATTTACTCCACAAATGTTTTGTTGTCAATGCTGCACTTCCCCGTATCACGTGTTTCAAGTTAGCTGTACCATATATAAATATCAGGTCGTCCCATAAGTTCTGTCCGATTTTACCTTTTTTTTAAAATTGAATGAAATTTAATAGTATTTTAGAATGTCTAATGAAATTAAAAATTATTTTTATGCATTTGTGTACATTTAAACTAATTAAATATTATCTTACAGAATAATAGAATTAAATTTTCTTTGATTAAA
>NW_026364253.1:806-2396 GCF_001194135.2 Octopus bimaculoides | reverse complement strand
GAAACCATAACCCAAAGCTTCTGCCAGGGGTGTAGAGAGCCCACTTATGCATACCTTTCCTTCATTGGACACTAAACTCCGCTTGCAAAGACCTGTTGAGGCAAGTGAAATCGAAATCGAACTAAATTCGATGACTGGCACCCATGCCAACCTCTCCTTCATTGGACACTAAACTCAGCTTGTGAAGACCTGTTGGGGCAAGTGAAAGCGAAATCGTGATGGCACCTGTACCAGTGGAGTGCTAAGAGCACTGTCCGAGCATGATAGTTGCCAGAGCAGCCGTCTGGCTTCTGTGCCAGTGGCACGTAAATAGCACCATTTGAGCATAATTGTTACCAGCGTCGGCTTACTGGCACTTGTGCCGGTGGCACGGGCAAAGACATTTGAGCGAGGTCATTGCCAGTGCTGCCGGACTGGCTCCTGTGCAGGTGGCACATAAAATACACCATTTTGAGCATGGCCGTTGCCAGTACCACCTGACTGGCCTTCGTGCCGGTGGCACGTAAAAGCACCCACTACACTCTCGGAGTGGTTGGCATTAGGAAGGGCATCCAGCTGTAGAAACTCTGTCAAATCAGATTGGAGCCTGGTGTAGCCATCTGGTTTGCCAGTCCGCAGTCAAATCGTCCAACCCTGCTAGCATGGAAAGCGGACATTAAACGACGATGATGATGATGATGAGAACAAAAAAGGAAACTCTGCAGCTGAAACGACTCGAAACATATACTCAGTTTATGGGAAAGAATGCTTGAATGAAAGAACTGGCAGAAGATGGTTTGCAAAATTCAGAAGTGGCGATTTCAGCCTTGAAGATGAAGATCGAACAGGACGTCCAATTCAGTTTGATGATAATCTCCTTGAGGCATTACTTGAAGAAAATCCTGCATTATCAGTTGAAGAATTAGTAATAAAGCTTAGTTCAAACCATACAACTGTTAATTGTCATCTTCAATAACTTGGAAAGGTTCCTAAACTTGGAAAATGGGTACCTCGTGAATTGTCCAAAAGCAACCGCAAATCCTGAGTTGACATCTGCTCTTCTCTCCATTCTCATAAACTCATTTCACTGGTGACAGTGGCTTGGTAAAAGGAAAAAAGCTCAACCACAACCGAGAAGGGAACTTCATGGGAAAAAGGTTCTTCTCTCTATCTGCTGAGATTGCAAACGAGTAATTCACTTTGAATTGTTATCACCTAATGCAACAATCAATGCTCAAGTCTACTGTCAGCAATTAGAGCATTTGAACCCAGCTTTGAAGAAAACATGACCTGCTTTAGTGAATCAGGACAATGCGCAACCCCACACTGCAAGAATCACATCACAGACGATCGAAGAGCTTGGCTGGCAAAAAATACACCATCCACCTTATTCTCCCGACCTTGCTCCTTCAAACTACCATTTGTTTCGTCCTTTACAAAATCATTTGGGGGAGCATTTGAACCAAACTTTGAAGAAAAAAAGACCCACTTTAGTGAATCGAAAAGGAGTGATGTTTCATCAGGACAATGTGCAACCCCACACTGCAAGAATCACATCACAGACGATCGAAGAGCTTGGCTGGCAAAAAATACACCATCCACCTTATTCTC
>NW_026364253.1:0-496 GCF_001194135.2 Octopus bimaculoides | reverse complement strand
TATATATATATATATATATATATATATATATATATATATATATATGGCATATAGACATTACTATTCAGTACTGTTACAGTATATATCTCACTCAGAGATTTTAAACAAATTGTTTTTCTCTATATGAGATCAGCAACTGTGCGTCACTTGTAGAATATATAGTATTTGCAAATGGAGAGCTTTCGTCACTAGCTTGTGATTATTTCACACTGAGGATGGGTAACCACCCTGAAACCTAAGGTCTGTGAGAATCATGTAAGGCTAGAGATGGGAGTGATGACCACCCTTGCAAATTGCTATACGGACACAAAGTGTGTGTTGATAGCCAGTTGGAAAAGATGTTTTCCTGAGGCTAAAACAGCAGTAATATTGGCCTTTATAAGACTTCCACATTCTGTTGGCTTATAAACATTACTATTTGGTACTGTTACTGTATATAACTCACTCAGAGATTTGAAACAAATTGTTTATATATATATATATATATATATATATA
>NW_026364252.1:0-236 GCF_001194135.2 Octopus bimaculoides | reverse complement strand
TATGATATATGTTTTTTGTCTATGCATAGCGTATCATTTTGTGTACTTTGAATATTTTAATCTTTAATAAAATTAACATCACATGCTAGTGGATTAGATGGTGTTGAAGCTTGTGCTCTTTTTGTAAAATTATAGGATGAAAGTGAATCTATACATTTGCATTTCAGGCCGTTTACGTATCTAATACATACATATTTCTAGAAATTCACAGCCGCACGCGGGCACATAGAGCGCAC
>NW_026364251.1:0-256 GCF_001194135.2 Octopus bimaculoides | reverse complement strand
TATTCCTTACAATACCCGCCATTGCTTTCAATGACCTTATTCCATCTTTGAACAACCTTATAAACGCCTCGCTTGTAAAATTCTGTAGATTTAGAATGAAAACATGAATCCAATTCCTTTTTAATCTCTTCTCCATCAAAATAGTTCTGTCGTCGTCGGAAGAGATGGTAATCAGGAGCATGGTCAGGGGAATGTGGAGGATGAGGCAGTACTTCCCAACCAAGCTCTTCCAAAAGAGTTTTGGTCAGTCGAGCTG
>NW_026364250.1:0-360 GCF_001194135.2 Octopus bimaculoides | reverse complement strand
TGACCTCATCAGTGGTCCTTTGCTTTCTTCTTTCTTATGTGTGTCCCACCGTGCTAACTATCAACCATTTTTTATTTATATATATATTTACATACGACACGCTTCTTTCAGTTTCTGTCTGCTAAATTAGCTCAAGAGACTTTGGTCAGCCCGAAGCTATAGTAGAAGACACTTACTGTCCAAGGTGTCACGCAGTGGAACTGAATCCGAAACCATGTGGGTTGGGAAACAAGTTGCTTAGCACACAGCTACTACAGCGTCTATATACATGTATACGTAATATACATACACACACTGATATATATATATGTATTTAGGAGGAATTTCAACCATGTTTCGTGGTCTGCTACCACAACAGCT
>NW_026364249.1:0-449 GCF_001194135.2 Octopus bimaculoides | reverse complement strand
CGTAAACAACATGAAATACGAAAATAAAGTTGGGTACGCAAAGAACGAGACAGCAGACAACTGATGAAGGTCGTGTTTTATGTTACTTGTTTTGTTTTCTATTTGTTTCTCTCGTTCTTTGCGCACCCAACTTGATTTTCGTATTTCATGTTGTTTACGTTTTATGACGTCCTATACCCATATATGCATGCCCATATACATATATATGTATGCACGTACATATATGTATGTATATAAGCATATATATATAATTTATATTATTTGATTGAACGCCACGTTCAAATACAGGGTATAAGTACTTACTACAGTTTATCAAATGTTTGAATAATGTGTTTACTTATTTTCATTTTCCATTTTATTTTGGAGATTTGAAACACGTGACGTGGTACCCCAAGGCGTATGACGAAGCAACGCACCGAGAGAATGCCTACTTTGCTGGTACCCTTTAA
>NW_026364248.1:0-339 GCF_001194135.2 Octopus bimaculoides | reverse complement strand
ATGGGAAGGGGATAGAGGAATGATTCCGGTGGGGAATGGTAGTGGTATATTTTTTGTAGTCAGTTAATCTGACTGGACAGAGAGGATGAGTATTGTGAGGGAAGGAGGAAGGGGGGATGAGGTTAAATGGCTTAGTGAGGAAGAAGCAATGAGCAGAGGTAGTATATAGGTGGTGGGGGTATGGGTGACAAACCAAGGACAGTAATAAAGGAAAAGAGGAGTGAGATAGAGAGTTAGTAGTATCATATTCTAAAATATAGCTAAACCTAATTTACAGACGGTGGAAATAGGATCAAAAGTTACCAAGTAGCCTGTATGTGGTGGTGTTATTGATTTGGG
>NW_026364247.1:0-265 GCF_001194135.2 Octopus bimaculoides | reverse complement strand
CATGCTAGCATGGAAAGCAGATGTTAAACGATGATGATGATGATGATGCATATATAGGTAATATGAGGTAATATACCATGAGTGCCTATGGATACATCTATCCCTTAGATGGTTGCATAATCTCTAACTTATATCTTACTTGACATATATATATACACACACACACACACACATATATATACAAGGATATACATACATACATACACACATATATGTATATATATAAAGGGACTCTCACTCAGAGTAAAAGGCAGACTGTATGACG
>NW_026364246.1:0-578 GCF_001194135.2 Octopus bimaculoides | reverse complement strand
TATATATATGTATGTATATATGCATGTATGTATATATATATGTATGTATAGATATATATGCATGTACATATAAATATATATATACATATATATATTTATATATATATATGTATGTATATATGTGTGTGTGTGTGTGTGTGTGTGTGTGTGTGTGTGTATTATTTATATATCATTCTCGTAGAAATTCCCACGCATGTATCTCAATTCAGATTATTGTAAACAGCCAACACGTGACAGCTCGCGCCGAGCGTGTATATGTGTGTGTGTGTATGTTAGTGTGTGTGTGTGTGTGTGTGTGTGTGTTAGTAGATAGATGACATATCATGTGAAGTGGGTGATGAAGAGAGATGCGGCCTTGTCAGACGCCGAGGAAGCCGAGTGGATGAAAGTAGATGGAGGCGGAGGAAACGAGAGGAAGGATAAGAAGAAAGAGAGAGTGAGAGGGGGAGATGTGGTGGTTATGTGAGTGAGAGAGTAGGAGGTAGAGTGGCTCTGTGGTAAGTAGCTTTGCTTACCAATCACATGGTCCCGGGTTCAGTCCCATTGCGTGGCACCTTCGGCAAGTGTCTTCTACTATA
>NW_026364245.1:0-4968 GCF_001194135.2 Octopus bimaculoides | reverse complement strand
AAACAAAAAAAAAAAAAACAATCTTAATGAATCTAGTAAACAGCCCTGCATGCAACTACATGCACAATGAAGAGCTAATTAACCATATTATGGACAACAACCAACTAGAAGTTCTACTTTTAACAAACCAAGGATTCAGCAATAAATATATAAACACTGAGATTTATGAAAATACCTAAAACAATTATATGAAGATAGAGAAAGATCCAAAAATTAAAGGCATAAAACAAATACATAAATACTCACGAATAAATGCAGTAATACAGTGTACAAAATTGGAGTGGAACATTTTTAAACTAAGACAAATCAGACTAATATCAGTAACAAATTGAAATAAAATAATTAACATAAATTATCACAGTAGTTAACTATAATGTAATAGGCTGGAAATAAAGTGAATTCAGAAAGATAAACAAGGAAACTAACAACATTTACTGTAATCGGTTAAATTTTATTTGAATGAAGTGTATTTGCCATATGTATCTAAGGAGGAATCACTTAAATAAGGAATTATTATGAAATAATTAAAATAGGAAAAAGAAAATATTAGTAAAAAATAAAAACACACTACAATTTAATGAGAGAGCATGAGAAAAACAAAAAACAAAACTAAAAAGCAATTTAGCAGAGCACAGACTTTGGAAATATCAAGGCTTTTAAAGATGAGGAAAGCAGACAAAAAAATACAAAGAACGAAAGGCTTAAGTACAAGTATGTGTGTGTGGGGGGGATTAAACCCCTAAAAGGTCAGTCTCTGATAATACTGAACAAGAGTAAGATAAAAGTGAAAGATGAAAATGGTTTACCAATTACAAGTCTTCTGTCTAAGGTTTTAACTATTAGTTAAAAGCTGAAACAGGACACTTTATATCTGCACCACATAATAGGAGAATATTCAGAAGAAACTACTTCAAAAATATAACCAACTGATCAAGAAGCAGTAATTATTGATTATGTACTGCACATCAAGAAATAATTAACTACACTGTCTTAAATTATCCAGTTTTAGTTCACAAAATACAGGTATAATCAAACAAATAATGATGTTCACTGGGTAATATTTAAATATTACCAAAGAAAGATAACAAATGACATAAACACCAAAAACTGTGAAAGAAAAATGACAGAACCACAACAATATTCTGAGATGTGCTTGTTCAAACTGACAAAGAAATGAGAGCAAACTGTGCAGTGATCATCATTATTAGAGACAAAGTTAGGAAAGAATATTTATCACCAATTTATTCAGATCAGAACATTGCCCAAGAAAATGTTGGAAAACATTTGAAATATTAGGATTTAGAGATAGTGAGTGATAAAACATGTGGGAAATGAATGCAAAAATTGTTCCCAACATAACTGGAATATAAGAAGTTGTACAAAAACCCTGCAAAGTTTAGAGGCGTCAAATATCTGCAATAACTCCTCAGAAATATCATTATTAGACACTACACACATTATACATAGGGTCTTGTTAAATACATGAAACACATTTTATATACACACAAACACAAAATTCACTATTTAAAAGAAATTGATGGGATAGCTGAAAAGCCTTTGATTTCTGGTAATGTTCAGTCAAAGCTAAACTGAGGGGTACATAGAATTTAAGTTAAAAACTACAGATAAAAAGCACAATAAAAGAAATAATAATAGTAATGGCTTCAAATTTTGGCACAAGGTCAGTCATTTTAGGAGTAGGGTGTTAGTAGATTACATCAACCATAGTGCTTGACTGGTATTTATTGTTTTGATCTCAGAAAGATGAAAGGCAAAGTCAACCTCAGAAGAAATGCCAAACATACTAATGATTGTCAAACATACTAATGATTCTGCCAGAGACAATGCTTTACATTAGAGAGATAGGGAACATTGAATAAATTGCTCCTGTATTTAATTGATTCCTGTTCTTAACTGATACTTACTATCGCTAATTACAGGAGGATGAATGACAAAGTTGGCTCCCAAAAGAAACTCAAAACCTAAAGGGATCTGACTAAATACCACAAAATATTTTTTCTGGTAATCTACATACTCTGCCATCTGCAATCCTAAAAGTTATAACTGCTTCTAATTTAGGTACAAAGCCAGTAATTCTAGTGGGAGAGAGTTACTTGATTACATCAACTCCAGTACTTGACTGGTACTTTATTTTACCCAACCTGAAAGGATGAAAAGCAAAATTCAATTTCAACAAGATTTGAACAGTTGGAACAAATCTTGTAAGGCATTTTTCCTATGCTCTGATGCTGCCAAACCATTGCCCTAACTCTAAAAGTAATAATACAAATGATAGTATCTAAAATTGTAATGATAGTATCTAAAATTGTCAGAAGACCATAAATTTGAGGTGGGAGGGCATGTAGATCTAATCAATACCAGCTGATGAGTAATAAGTCAACATTTTAAACAGAGCAATCAGGATTAAATCATCCTTACTGCCATCATTTTTTATCTTCACTTTTCCATGATGGCAAGGGTCAGACAGAATTTATTGAGGCAGATCTTCTATAGTAGGATACCCTCTCAGTCATCAATGCTCACCAAAGTAATATTTCCCCATGGCCTGACATATGTTCACACAAGACTGGAAACAAAGGACATGGCTAGCACTTATTTATAACTATCATATGGTGTCAAGCCAAAGAGGTACAAACACACATATGTATATGGGTAATATATGGGTCTATGTATGTACACACACACACACACACACATATATATATATATATATATATATATATATATATATATATAATGCAACAGAGAAATACAATTGATAAACTAAAAATTTTATTTACATTATAATATTCTATAAAAAGATATAACATAACATAACAAATCTTTAAAAAACAATATAAAGCCAACAATTTGTTTCAACTCATATACACTAGTGAATTTATTAAAAAAATTCACATCTATGTATACAAGCCCCTTCACGGCCTCTGTTAAAAAAAACAGACAAAATTCCATGTAAGGTCTGCCAAATCACAAAACTACTGATTCACAAAATACCTATGTTTAGAAGTGTGAGTGTTAATAATTCAAATACATAATAAATACAATAAAAAGAACAAAATTCAAATGGATAAAAAAGTAAAGAAAATTTACAATGGTCATAAAACGTTCTTATGGATCTCCAATGATATTAATTGAAAATAATCACTGGCCATTTTATAATATAATATCCATACCAATATAGTATACAATATATCAAAAATTTATAGTGGAGTAGGAAATATATTTCATTAAAATTACTATGTATTATGATGGAAAAAGATAAATAAATAAGGATATATTTCATTCAGAAACTAAATTCAATAAAAAAATTTCTTCATCGACAATTCATTCACTCAATATATTACTACCAAATACACTGATGTTAAACAAATGTATAGAGTTATGATTACTATAAAACCATGCCAATTTTTTTACATAATAATGATAATAAAATATAAATAAATGAAGTATCAGAGTTTTACTATGTTTTACAGAAGGAAATAAATTAAGTTAATCCAATATTTTTATTCTATAAATTTATATGTGTATACAAGTTCAAAAGAACATAATTTTACTATATCTACTAAATATCATAGGTACTACAATAAATATCCATATATAGATAATTATTCATAAAGATATATAATTATATAATAATTACTCTCATTTATTTATCCTTACTGTTATAAACATTATTCTAAGTAACTCAGTAAAAGTACAAACTTATTTAGTTTATCAGAGGAAATATCTCTGTAAATCAAATAAACAAAAGCATAAAGCTACAATAATTACAAACTATATTATTTCTTAGATAAAAAGAAAATATATTATAAAAAAATATATAACTTCACTTAGTTTTTCAGAAGGAACTAAATTAGAGTTAGGCAATAGTTATATTATTATATAAATCATTATAACTTTTATAAAGAATATTCTAAAAGAATATGTAACTGAACTTATATTGAGTGCTCTATTATTTTGAGCAAATAAATATATATATATATTTGTGTTTTTATATTATTAATAAATTCATGAATTTATTAATAATATACATGAATTTATTAATAATATAAAAACACAAATATATATATATAAATCATTATATGTATACAAGTTCAAAAGTACATCATATGATGAAATATATTAAACTAAATAGGTACCACAATAAATATATATATGTGTATGATTATTTAGAAAGGTATAATTATATATAATAATTATTCTAATTTATTTAAACAATATCCATAGTACAAAATACTAAATTACTTAGTTTATCAAAGGAAAAATATCACTGTAAATCAAAGTTTATATATTTATAAATCAATTAATTACCTACAAAAAAATAGCCAGAAATACATACTTAAAATAGAAAAGTTTTTGATCAATAGGCATTATATAAAATTATTCATTTATTATTATTATTAATTGATTAATTCAATTTATATATTTATAAATACATAATCATTTAATATAATGAAGATAGTGTACTTAAAACTTATAATTTAAATTTAACTACAAATATAGTGATATATTTTACACTCAAGACAAATATTTTTTATGGTATGAAAATTATATATGGAAATTATAAATTAATCCACTGAAAAATTTCAGATATCCACATTAATATACTATTTTAAAATTACAAACCTTTCAGTCACAATAAAAGAAATTTACAAATGATTCAGTATAATAACAAAACACATTTTGCCTCAAGTAAGAAAAATTCAGTTTGGATAATAAAAAAACTTACAAATTGTTCTATATAATAACAAATAATTTGGCCTCTAATACAGTTACATTAAATAATGTTGTTACTTTATAAATTGAGGAAGATTTATTGATACTTTCATTACTTTATTTATCCATTATGTAATAAACATGTGTACAAATTAAATGTATATATAATATACATCCACCCCCACTGGACTGGCTCATGTGCGGGCGACACATGATATCTTTCGAGCGAGA
>NW_026364244.1:0-252 GCF_001194135.2 Octopus bimaculoides | reverse complement strand
ATATATATATATATATATATATATATATATATATATATATATGATATGTAGGTATTTAGTCCTTTGTAAAATGGAAAATCCCCAGGATTACAATTAATTGATAACTAATAACTCATCTCTCCTCTGCCTTACCACCAACATCACCAACACTACCACACAACAAGGAGGTTTCTATGAAGTTGCTCAACATGCTACAAATCATAGCCAAATCACCTTGAAAACACATCCTAGCATTTTGAAATGCAAAAAAAA
>NW_026364243.1:0-270 GCF_001194135.2 Octopus bimaculoides | reverse complement strand
TACTTCCCAATTTTAAAGATTTGTAAACAATGGGAAAATGTAGAACTAGATAATGAAGGGAATGAAAACATTTTGAAATTGTTACTTAGAAGTCTACCAACATTTTTTCCTGTCTCTTCTCTACCCCTATCAGTCCTCATCATGTAAGCTATCTTGAGAAAAAAACATCTACAAATACATACAAACAGTATATAGATTCAGTAGATATGATACCACTTGATAAAATCAGAGCCAAGGTTCCAAAATCCACCATAAACTCACGATAAAGAT
>NW_026364242.1:0-202 GCF_001194135.2 Octopus bimaculoides | reverse complement strand
TGATGATGATGACGTTAATAACAATAATGATGATGATAACAAAATTGAAAGAAATCTTTCAAATGCCATTTGGATAAATTACGCAAATTTTACAAATTCTTCTCTGATAACACCTTTATGGAATATTTCATAAAGAATTCTGCATGTGTTTTTGTGTGCACATATGTGTGTGTGTGTGTGTGTGTGTGTGTGTGTGTGTGTG
>NW_026364241.1:0-380 GCF_001194135.2 Octopus bimaculoides | reverse complement strand
CCGGCTACGGCCGGGTTAGTCTTATGAACCAAAAAATTTTTCGGCCGGTTACGGCCGGGTTAGTAACGAAAGGGTTAATAAAAATTCCTCCTCGCATAATGATTTTGCTTTCATTTCGTGATAGACAACCATCATGCAGAAAATGCCAGTTCCTAAATCCTATTTTCTGATTAGGTGAAAATGAGTAAACTTTAAACCTCACTAACATTTTTCTGCAATAAATATGTGTGTATGTATGTATGTATGTATGTATGTATGTATGTATGTATGTATGTATGTGTGTGTTTGTGTGTGTGTATGTATGTATGTATGTAAAGCTGGACTCATGAGTCTTCGTAGTCATAAAGCGAGACCGATGATTGACTACCAGGCCGCTGGTG
>NW_026364240.1:0-212 GCF_001194135.2 Octopus bimaculoides | reverse complement strand
ACAAAGAACATTGATCTTTTTCTATTGATTCAAGAGAAAGGTTTCTGGTGTCGCATTTGAACCTTCCACTGCTTGTGTGAGCGTGTGTATGTGATTATATGTATATGTGTGTATACACATCACACATGTTTACACATTCATACAAATAATTATGTGTGTATGTACTACAATTATCTATCTATAATACACACATATATATAATCATATATATA
>NW_026364239.1:0-221 GCF_001194135.2 Octopus bimaculoides | reverse complement strand
GCAGCTCACGGCGAGCAGTTTTTATGGAAACTGGGTTCTCAAGGTGGTCATTAAGCTGTGCAGTAATTTTGGGAGCTGTACTTTTGTCATCTTTTCTAACAATTTGTGTAAGAGTCCGACAGTCCCTATATGAAAGTTTTGGTTTTTTTCCAGAGTTTTGTTCCGATGAGATTTTTCCCTCTTTCACAAAGGCTGTCATTACTTTTGAGACAGTACTTCTT
>NW_026364237.1:0-452 GCF_001194135.2 Octopus bimaculoides | reverse complement strand
TAGGACTAAGTTCTGGGTTAGAATGTTTAAGTATAATGGAAGGGACATTGTCAAGGCTACTGACCACACTGGATGTAGTTTTGCACTTAATGTCTGTAGAAGCAAGGTGGAGAGCTTGGTGAAGTGGAAAGGGATAGATTTAGAGTACACTGGTCAAACTTGTGCTGTGTGGAGTCAGATGCAAAGAGGGCAGTGGAGGTGAAGCTTTTTATCTACAAGGGTCAGTGGCTTATGATGTCATTGTTGCTTACAGAAGGACTGAAAGAGAACTACACAAAGTTGGTGGTGGTCCTTTTGATAAAGTACCAGAAAGATTAGCTGATGCACACACACACCTCTATGTGTCATACGTATGTGCCATACATACATACATACATACATACCCCACCATCAATATATTTGCAATATTTTACTGTTGGATAGGTTGTACATCTATCCATCCAAAAGAGTTA
>NW_026364236.1:0-260 GCF_001194135.2 Octopus bimaculoides | reverse complement strand
TACTGCCTGACCAGGTTGGGATTCAGGCTGAATTTAGCACCGAAGATTATGGCAACAATTCTCAAGCCCATTCTGGAAAAGGCCGACAAAGTGAAAAGAGCTACCAATTCCTATATCAATGATATCTTGGCGGATGAGAACATAGTGTCGGCAAAGGAGGTCATAAGCCACCTGAAGAGTTTTGGGGTTAGCTGCCAAACCACAGGAGGCAATGGAAGGAGGAGCTGCCCTGGGACTCAAGCTACGGAGAGACAAGGCTG
>NW_026364235.1:0-557 GCF_001194135.2 Octopus bimaculoides | reverse complement strand
ATATTTTAGCAAATTAAATTTAAATGTTGAAATGAATCTAATGGTTTTTGAGTGTTTTTAAATGACCTATGAACACCTTCCACGCTGAAATTGTACGCTGTCTATCGTTGTAAAACTTATAAAATATTGGAATTTGTACGAACACTGGATGTTTTAAGCATGTTTTTTTTTTCAGATATTCCCTTTTGTACCTAAACTTTTTTCATTGACAATTGAAAAACGAAAAATTGTCGAAGCCGTTTTATTATTTTAGTAAATCTGTTACAAAATTGAAAAACTACCATGCATTGTATTTCTCAAGTACATTGTCAACTTGCAAAAACCAATTCTTCTATTTTCATTCCTGCGTGGGTATACACTTCTTTTCTTCACATATGTGTGTGTCTGTGTGTGCGAATAGATATATATGTTTATCTTTAAACATATATATGTAAATATATATATATGTTTATCTTTATATATATATATATGTAAATATATATATATGTATGTATATATGTGTATATGCATGTATGTATGTGTGTGTATACACACACACACACACACACACACACACA
>NW_026364233.1:0-281 GCF_001194135.2 Octopus bimaculoides | reverse complement strand
GATTGCAGGCAAAATCGATAGTGAATAGCAACTGTTCTTTTTTATCAATTCTTGACACACTGTAGTAATACTCTATGATATTGTTTCTTCAATGGAGAATACACGTAATAAAATACCTTAGAATGTGTAACCCATGGAAATTTCACTTCAATATTCATGTAAAGTATCGGTTATTACGTTTGTTACTCGACGAATTTAGCCATAGAATACGCAATAAATACTTCTTAATGAGAAATATATTAACATAGTTACATTAAGCACGACAGGCAAAATATAACTCT
>NW_026364232.1:0-304 GCF_001194135.2 Octopus bimaculoides | reverse complement strand
CTATGTATTTGTAGTTGTTGGTATTGTTACACGTTCCACATCTCCTATCAACACATTCTTTTACTATGAATTCTGGTTTAGTCTTTTCCTCTTTATTACTACGTATCTCGCTTTACCCCTCTCGTTCTTCCTCTGTTACTACTACGTATCTATTTTCCCCCCTCTTACTTCCTCTCTTTCTCTTTTCCTCTCGTTCCTCACCTATTCTTCTACTTCCTCCCTTTGTTTCTCCCTCTACCACACTCCTATGGATCGCAGATTAAAAACCCAGAAGTCCGCCAAATACCACTGAGTAACCATCTAG
>NW_026364231.1:0-231 GCF_001194135.2 Octopus bimaculoides | reverse complement strand
TTTTACTAAAATATTTGGGAAATTTTTATTTGTGAATTATAAGCTTGAAGTTAACAAATGCTGGACAAAATAAAAATCTTATATAGATATGTATGTTTGTATACACATCTATTAATGTGAAAGGAACTATTCAGGTAATTCTCTGAATTCTAATTTTGTAATCAACAAATACACACTTTGGAAAAATATGTTCACAGTTATTTGTCGTTAAAGTTTCTTACAGAAACAATC
>NW_026364230.1:0-231 GCF_001194135.2 Octopus bimaculoides | reverse complement strand
GTTTATGTGCAATCACGTATACATGTACACATAACTGGTATATGATATTATACAAGATCATATTCCAGCATAGAGTATAGTGAATTTTTGCTCTATTTCTTTTTCCACATTGGATAATGTGTATACATATGTATATGAATGCATTCCTTTGAGGGTGCATATGCATGTATCCATGTATGTATACATGTTGTATTTGTATGTATGTGTTTTTTTGTATGCATTTATATGCTA
>NW_026364229.1:0-240 GCF_001194135.2 Octopus bimaculoides | reverse complement strand
ATACATATATATATATATATATATATATAAATGTCTAAATAGCGAACCCCGTCTTCTTTATAAGAGTGTAGACGGTCTAATTGTAACAACGATACAGGACTGTTATCAACTCTCCCAAAGCTTATCGATAGATCGGCACAGTTAGACTGACTTGTTCTACGTACAATTGCAGGAAGTTAAAATCGTTAGGGGTTTCCCTCTCTGTCATTTTGTGAGTTGTAAGCAAAAAAAAAAAAAAAA
>NW_026364228.1:0-606 GCF_001194135.2 Octopus bimaculoides | reverse complement strand
TCTCTACCTATAAAACGGGTGTGATATCCTGTTTTTTTTGTGTGATTTTTTCTACCTATGGTAACTATTAACATATTTACATTGTCAAAGTTTTTTTAAACTGAGATAATATTAATGTATACATAAATTAATATATATATATATGCTAATAATTCTGCTAGCTTGTTGCCTTATGATATATTTATCATAATATCTGATAAATAAAATATTTTATACTTGAGCATTATGAAAATACCTCTTACTTAAGCCTCTTATTCCAGATGAAGCTGACACCCAAATATTAACATATCCATATTGCTAGATAGTAACAGACTGGTTTTTATACTACAAAAGAAAAGAAAACAGAAATTAGTTCATGTCCTACATTTTAACCTTGTTTATGTTATCACATATCAGATTGTCATTTACTCAGTAACTGGTCATTTTGCTCTTTGTATCACTAGTTGTAGCATTTTTGGTGTTCATATCATGATAACATGCCACCTAGTGTGTCACTGAGGAGTTTTGTCTTAGCCTCTTCCTGATAAAGACTACTAATATGTCTTATGGAGATATAAAAGAATAATCGTGTTATTTGAAATTCTGCAGCTAAAAGACAATGTAATT
>NW_026364227.1:0-255 GCF_001194135.2 Octopus bimaculoides | reverse complement strand
ATTCTTCTTTTCAGTAAGACAAACCCCTGTGGGTTGAGGAAGATTTAACTACTATTTCTACGAGATCGAAACAGTCACATAGCAGGCGCTTTCTCAAGTTGTGAAGAAACCAGATGTAATTTTCTGGCGGAGGTTGTTGTTGTTGTTAGTGTATAACTTCATCCTCGGTTCTGATCAAGCAGATCTATGAGTAAATATAGTCCATCCATGGCAATCACGTCTTATTTTTCGGCGTAATGAATCTAGGACTACATT
>NW_026364226.1:0-529 GCF_001194135.2 Octopus bimaculoides | reverse complement strand
ATATATATATATACAATCTGTATCACGTCCTCACGTTGTTGTTTTTTTGTTGTTTTTTGTCCTTTTCCTTTTTTGAACTTATATATATATATATATATATATATAAACATAGCATATCTACGTGCACATTTATATACTCCCACGTATTTTCAAATAATGAAGATATATAGGTTCTTCCCTGGACAATATAGATGTTCATCTCTATGTGACAGTTTATGCTGGTCTATAGTGCCAGTTTTTTTCTTGTTGTTCTTTACCTCTTGTTTTGGTGTACCTGGATACATATACATAGCAAATTATGCGTTGGTGTGTCATGGGTTACCTAACTCGGCTTTGATTGTAATGAAGGACCATGGCCTCGTCACATAAAAACATGTTTGTAAACGTGTGCTTTCAAAATAGGTAACAACTTTAAGACACCAGATTTCTAACATCCGTTCAATCTAACCCGTTTCGTCGAAAAAACATGCCGAAATAATACATAAATACCATTATATATTTACATACAAATGAATATATATGTATATAT
>NW_026364225.1:0-200 GCF_001194135.2 Octopus bimaculoides | reverse complement strand
TCGTCCTTACCACCAACAGCATCTCGATTATCATCGTCATTAGCTTCATCATTATAATCAACATCATTAAAATAGTTGTCATCATCGTCATCTTCGTCGTCATCACCACCATCAGCATCGCTATCACTATTACCACCATCATCATAGGCAGCACCACCACCATCATTATCACCACCACCATCATCATCATCTTCAACATC
>NW_026364224.1:1658-2173 GCF_001194135.2 Octopus bimaculoides | reverse complement strand
TCTCTCTCTCTCTCTCTCAGTATCTGTTTTAATCTTTGTCCCTAAATTTGTCGCGCCTCTTTCTTTTCTTCCGCATTTGTGAATTTCTTTCTTTCTTACTCTCTTTTTCCCTCTCCCCTCTCTGTCACTTTCTCTGTCTTTCTCTCTCTCACTCTACATCTCTCTTTCTTTCTCTCGTCAAATTCTCACTACCTCTTTCATTTTCTCTCATTCCTTTCTCTTTTTTCCTTTCTCTCAGCACGCATTTCTCTCTCTCTATCTTATCCTCTCTTTCCCTCTCTCTCTTTCTCTCTCTTCCAATTTTCCACCTTCTCTCTCTCTCTCTCTCTCTCTCTCTCTCTTTCGCTCTCTTCCTCTCTCTTCCACTCTTCCTCCCTTTCACTCCCCCCCTCTCTCTCTCTCACATTATCTCCATTGGTTCGATTTTTTTTTTGCTTTCCTTTAGCAAGTATTGCCCTTTCTTTTTCCAATACTTAAATACTTATGGCCCTTCCAATACTTATGGCCCTTATGAA
>NW_026364224.1:0-541 GCF_001194135.2 Octopus bimaculoides | reverse complement strand
GAGAGAGAGAGTGTGTGTGTATATATATATGTATATATATATATAAACGTGGAGTATATTTATATATATATATATATATATATATATACTCCACGCTTATATTAGTGAGAAAAGTAAATTCATTTATTATTACTTCGTGATTTACCTCGTAAAACATGTTTCGTTTTAGCTGATTTTAATTAAGACGGATCATTAAATATGCAAGTTAATTAACTCCACTACCTTCTGCTATATACTTTATTGAACGAGCATACGAATTAAATTTACTTTTATTTACTCCTACCACTCACACTTCACGTCTCTCCCCACCATACATACACACATTACAAGATATTTGTTACATTTCGTCATATGAGTTACGCCATGTTTACTGAGCATAATGGGAACTTTAAAGTGATACTGGCGTAATTTGGATCAGATTCTGAACGACCGGTGCCATGAAACTACCCGGATACCATGGTGAACTTTTCGATATCTAAGCAAGGAAATATATCGTGTATACTAATGTATTGGGGTGAAATATCCTTTATTTTTTTTTTTT
>NW_026364223.1:0-227 GCF_001194135.2 Octopus bimaculoides | reverse complement strand
AATGTTTACTGGAAATAGCAGTCGATAAATTTACGACGCTATAGTAAAGCCTCACTGTGTATATACTGGCAAAGGCTTGTGAGGACAGCGAACATTAAAATTTTCGTCTTACATCCAAGAAGAACATTAGATAAATGGACAACCCAGAATCGGATAATCTAGTAGCTAGGTTTCCAACTCTTCAAATACATTTGTTATCGTAAATTTGATTAGTCTTCTTCAGCTAG
>NW_026364222.1:0-357 GCF_001194135.2 Octopus bimaculoides | reverse complement strand
AGTCACTGCCTGGTACTACCTCCGGGCATTTATTATTATTGATTATTATTGATTATTATTATTATTATTGATTATTATTAATATTACTCATATTATTATTATTATTATTAATATTATTATTATTATTAATATTATTATTATTATTAATATTATTAATATTATTATTATTATTATTAATATTATTATTATTATTATTAATATTATTAATATTATTATTATTATTATTATTAATATTATTATTATTATTAGTAGTAGTAGTAGTTGTACTAGTAGCAACGATAATATTTGTAATGATGGTTTTAGGAATTGTTTGTGTTGTAGTATAATTAGTATGAATAATAATACTCTTACCGTAGT
>NW_026364221.1:0-409 GCF_001194135.2 Octopus bimaculoides | reverse complement strand
AGATTAAATATTAATTCTAGTCTTTTCTGTTTAGTGAAGAGCTATCATTTCCTGAAATAATGAAGTTAATCTGAAAAAGACTATCACCTTATCCCTGTGGGGAGTGATGTGAACTGCTCTTTAATTATTGCTATATATTACTGTCTAGTACATGTTTCCAATACGACTATTTCAGCCCAGTGCTACCATCCTGGGACTCTGTGTAGTGAATGATATCAAGTGTTGTTAAAATTATTTCTTCTTCGTTTGTATTCAAGTTTAAAATCTGTTTAATTCATCATCATCATCATTACTACCATAATCATCATTTGAAGTCCAATGTCCATGCTGGCATGGATTAAATAGTTTGACCAGGGTTGGTAAACTGAGGGGCTGCACCAGACTCCGGTCTGATCTGGAATGGTTTCTA
>NW_026364220.1:0-258 GCF_001194135.2 Octopus bimaculoides | reverse complement strand
AATTGCTGAATAGAATGTGATAAATACAATAAAAAACAAACTAAAAATAGTAACAATTAATTTTACGATGAATTTAAAATCCAATTAAGAATCTTTTATTGTTATTGTTATTATTTATTGCCTTTTTTTTGTTGGTTTAATTAATCTATGAAAATTGATGAATTGAACCAAGTGATAACAGTTTTCTGCAGCCAGACAGTCAGATGGTTATAAGAATCTTAGATACCATATTTAGCAAGTACTTCAATGATGTCTTAA
>NW_026364218.1:0-1048 GCF_001194135.2 Octopus bimaculoides | reverse complement strand
TGAAACTGATTATTTCTAAATAGAAATGGTCCTAAACCTGATTACCAATGAATAAAATATAGACTATTAAGTAAAGACTTTCAAAATGGGAATTCGATACATCTTTTCCCAAATTCCTTAATATAATTTTCAAATTTCTAATAGACCAGATATATTTAGAAAATTTAAGAAATTTTACATAAATCTCTCATATGATCATGCTTTACCTTCACTATCGAAAGTATTTTAGTTTATTTCAATCAGTTACTTATATTTATAATAAGGCAATCACATGTTTTATACATGAGAAAATCTATCAAATGTTTGGTTATATAGGTCTTTTTCAGTATCATTATTTAGCCCTTATTCTAGGTATCGCGAATCACGAAAAGTTTTGCTAGGTTTCTCATTTTTACTTCTCCAAAAATTGAGACATGTCTCAATAAATTAGGAATCGTGAATATTGTTCTACTGCATTCAGAATACCAACATTCAAATTATGTACCTTTGTGTGTGTGTGTCTGTGTGCACGTGTATGTGTGTACGTGTGCGTGCATGTATCTGTGTATTCCTAATATGTACAGGAATACTCCAGCCGAATATGATGCTCCTTTTAAAAGTATCCAAAAGCCACTTCGATGAGACAAACGAGAGTAAGGAGAAGGTAATTCGGTGTGTTGGTGGAGCTATGGCAAAGGCATGATGAGGTCAAGCAAAGTGTGATTACATCAGGGTTGGATGCAAATTGCTTGCAGGCTGGTTGTACCGTACATGCTTGGCATGGATGGAGCTATATTAGGCAAAAGAGGATGAAGCTGGTTGTGAAAGCAGCAGAGGTTGCTTTGAGTTGGTTTGGAGACGAGGATGGGTAGTGCTATCAAGGGCCGACCAAACTGGACACAAGCCGGGGTTTTATCAACCAAGCTTTGGATATTTGTGTGGGGCTATCTGATATTGAAAACCCGTAAAACCTATTGAAAAAAACCACTGAAGACCTATCTTGGTGCATCTTAGTTAAAGACGCAGTAAAACTATGTATCAGTTTCTCTCTCTCTCTCTCTCTCTCTCT
>NW_026364217.1:0-503 GCF_001194135.2 Octopus bimaculoides | reverse complement strand
TCACAACATTTGGCAAATAACCATGAAAAAGCAACAAAACTTGGAAATGCATATTTCGTGATTTCCAGTCGATTTTACACACTTTAAGGAAGTTTTCATTTTTGGAAAACCACTATTCATTTTGAAGTCTAGATGGTTAATATAAGCTAGATGGGTGTTGTAAACATTATATTTATCATGGAGTTCATCGAAGTCACAAGCGTTTTCAGTAAACACAAACTCACAAAATTTTGCAAATAACCATGAAAAAGCAACAAAACTTGAAAACGTATATTTGGTGATTTGCAGTCGATTTTAGACACTTTAAGGAAGTTTTCATTTTTGCAAAACCACTATTCATTTTGAAGTCTAGATGGTAGTTGTAAACGTTATATTTATCATAGAGTTCATCGAAGTCACAAGCGTTTTCAGAATACACAAAATCAAAATGTTATGCAAATAAACATGAAAAAGCAACAAAACTTGAAAATTTTTATTTCGTGATTTCCAGTCGATTTTAGACA
>NW_026364215.1:0-379 GCF_001194135.2 Octopus bimaculoides | reverse complement strand
CTCTTGGAGTGGTTGGTATTAGGAAGGGCATCCAGCTGTAGAAACCATGCTATATCAGACTGGAACCTGGTACAGCTCTTTAGGTTACCGGTTCCAATCAAACTAACTCATGGAAAGCAGATGTTAAATGATGATGATGATATATATATGCCTGGCTTCTTTCAGTCTCCATCTTCCAGATACACTTACAAAGCTTTGATTGACCCAGAGCTATAGCAGAAGATACTCGCCCAAGGTGCCATGCAGTCCCTAGCCAACCATGGATTTGGTACCTTCTGATATTAAGATGTCAATATTTCTATAATCATAACATCATGTCTAGATAATGGAATATATTTTACAGCAATGAAATAGTTTTGAATAATTGTAGTGCACCAAA
>NW_026364214.1:0-234 GCF_001194135.2 Octopus bimaculoides | reverse complement strand
GATTGGAGGATCACTCTCCTTATCCTCCCTTCCAATTATTCGTCGTCGTCCTCCTCCTCCTCCACTACCACCCTTCATATTCTACTGCCTCTTCATACGTTATTTTTACATTGTATTCGATATAAAGCAAACCACAAAGTCTGGCAGAGGCACAATGTAAAAACGCACCTTCAATGCAGGACTGAGGAAAAGGTACTCGAATGTGTAAAACCACAATTATTACTTAAATTGTCA
>NW_026364213.1:0-232 GCF_001194135.2 Octopus bimaculoides | reverse complement strand
ATATATATATATATATACACACACACATACATATATAGATACCTATGTGTATGTATATATATATATGTATATGTACACATATATAGATACCTATGTATATATGTGTGAGTGTGTCTCTATATATGTATATATGTATGTGTGTGCATATATATGTGTGTATATATATGTGTATATGTATGTGTATATATGTATAATTGTGCATATATATGTGTGTGTATATGTATGTGTATAT
>NW_026364212.1:0-300 GCF_001194135.2 Octopus bimaculoides | reverse complement strand
ATACAGGCCACATAGAGAACATTTTCCTTCATCAGCTACCCCCATTCTAAGACAGGCGTGTAAGTTAGAGGTTATGCAACCATCTAAGGGATAGATGTATCCGTAGGCACTCCTGGTGTATTACCTTACTATGTATAGTTCTAGCTATAAGGTAGTAGGTAATTTAAAGGTAAAACCGTGGTTTAATATATATAGAAAAGAAAAGAAAAGAAATGGAGCAATAATTAAGAATGAGAAGTTGATCATTGGTATACCAATGATCAACTTCTCATTGTTAATTATTGTTCCATTTCTTTTCTA
>NW_026364211.1:0-233 GCF_001194135.2 Octopus bimaculoides | reverse complement strand
ATATATTTCAAGCATAGTTACATGTATGCATGCTTGCACAAACGAACACACAAACTCGCACACATATACACACACGCATACAAACATACATGAATACATATACACATACAAAATACATATATGTGTGTATGTTTTATGCAAACATGTATGTTTGTTTATATAAGGATGCATGTATGTGTGTGCATCTATCTATCTATCTACCTATCTATCTATATGTCTGTCAGTCTGTCTGT
>NW_026364210.1:0-687 GCF_001194135.2 Octopus bimaculoides | reverse complement strand
AAAACATTATATTTATCAAAGAGTTCACCGAAGTCACAAGCTTTTTCATAAAACTGAAACTCACATTTTGCAAATAACCATGAAAAATCAAAAAATCTTGAAAATGCGAATTTCGTGTTTACCAGTCGTTTTTTGACACTTTTAGATAGTTTTCATTTTTGCAAAATCCGCTTTTCGTTTTGAAGTCTAGTTAGTGGGTTAATATAGACTTGAGAGATGATGAAAACATTATATTTATCAAAGAGTTGACCGAAGTCACAAACTTTTTCCCAAAACTCAAACTCACAAAATTTTGGAAATAAGCATGAAAGACCAACAAATTTGAAAATGCGAATTTCGTGTTTTGTAGTCGTTTTTTTGACACTTTAATTAGTTTTCATATTTGGCAAAACCACTTTTCATTTTGAAGTCTAGTGGGTTAATATAGGCTAGATGGTTGATGAGAATATTATATTTATCAAAGTATTAACTAAAATCACAAAATTTGTGGCAAAACAGAACGTCACAAAAAATTGCAAATAAGCATGAAAATCAGAAAAATTTAGCAAATGACAAGTTGGTGTTTTTGTCGTGTGTTTTCACTAGTTCAGATACCATTCCTTTTTGCAAAAACACTTTTCTTTTTAAATTCTAATTGGATAATATACGTTAGACGATTGATCAGAAGATTATATTTATCAAAGAGTT
>NW_026364209.1:0-345 GCF_001194135.2 Octopus bimaculoides | reverse complement strand
AGATAGATAGATAGATAGATAGACAGACAGACAGACAGACAGATAGACAATATATGGGTGTGTGTGTATAATACAGATTCACACACACAAACAGACACTCGCTGGCACACACAGACATTGCTTTTAAAGTCAGGCATGATTGTTGAATGTGGCTAAGAATCTCGATGTCGACTTAACATATATTTGGTAATATAACGCTAGCAAATGCAGAGATCAATATAATGAAGCAATCCTCTGCCCCCAAAATATGATTCTTGTGACTATTTTAGAAGCCATAATATAGCCGATACGTATTCTCCATAATCTTACAACAGTCCTTCAATATATATATACATATATATATAT
>NW_026364208.1:0-2791 GCF_001194135.2 Octopus bimaculoides | reverse complement strand
GCGCATTCGGGTCCGCGCTGCTTTAGTAGTACCGCTTCGTTGGGTGTGTATCTTACTTGCACAAAGAAATCTTCTTCGTTCCTGTTGATATATCAAAACTATAAGACTTTTAACTCATAAAGTATCAGGTAAGTGAAAATCAGCATATTTGATAACCAGATTATTAAAAAGGGCATCCATGCAAAAAAAAAAAAAAAAAAAAAAAATGTTCTGCGTGGCACCGTGGGCAGGTGTCTTCTACTATAGCCTCGGGCGTCGAAAGAATTTACGGCGGCGACCACCAAATAAGCACGCCAAAGAAACACGCACAAAGTAACAAACACACAGCAACAAACACAAACACTGCCCTAATTTGAACGATCGGTGGTTTTACTCTGAATTAAGAACGTGGGATTTTGAAAATTTTCCTCGTCCACTAATGCTACACTAATGTTAAGAATATGGCTATAACCAGGAATAAAATGTATTACATGAAAAATATTCGTTTCGGTAATTCAGAAAAGGCGAGCGAGTTAGGTTTTTATACTCTCCCTGCTCGTTACTCCGCTTTTATTTACAAAAAGCAATTTAAAACCTTTTCTATCTGTGAGTATCAAAACATTATCTATTACCTTGGTTGCTTATTGGTGTATTTCTAGGGAAAACAAACAACTGAAATAAAAATGCTATCTGAACCCAACAAAAAGAAGAAAAAAAAAAAGAAAGAAAGAAGAAAAACAATTTAGTCTCCGCATTTGGCGGCTGAAAGAAATCGCACTGAGAAGTGATAGATTAGGCTTTTTAGAAGGGCCTTTTTATCAACGGTCGACTCTGATTAATTTATCAAAGTAGCTGATTTGTAAAATAAGATTTATTCTTTTGCCAAACAGGCACTGGGTATAACCATATGTCGCGTTTTATCAAGACTAAAGGTAATATCATTTTATAGTATTATGAATAATAGTAATCGTCGTCGTCGTCGTCGTCATCATCATCGTCATCATCATCATACATGTGCGCGAACCTCGACTTTGTTCCCTCATCACTTACTTTCAGAAAAATAGTTATTTTCCAATGAATTTTTTTACAAAAACGTTTAAACGTGTGTAGATTTCAATGATATCTGAATTTGATACGAAAAAAGGAAAAAAATCAAGAAAAGAAAAATGGGTGACTCACACACATAGAATGACACGTTCCTAAAACAATTGTGGTGCGTGTTCGTATGTAAGTGTGTGTGGCCAACAATTTTATTTTTCACATATAATTCCAATATAATCGTAATTTACACGCACTAAAGGATATTTGTAGAAAATTTCAATAGAAAAGCACCAATTTTTCTAAAAGTTATGAGGAAACAAAGCAAACTCTGTGAATGCTCGGAAATTCCTCTCCTCACTCACCAGAATTTCATTTTTTTTTTTCCACCTCAAATCCCGATCTAATCGAAATCTGCACCATCTGAAGAATATTTTTCAGAAAATTTCATTAAAAAATATCAATTTTTCTGTAAGTTATGCGGTAACAAATTCGTGGGGTGGGCACTTGTATATATCATCATCAGCAGCAGCACCATCACCACTGTTGTAGGCGGGGGTAAAGAATACGCACACCACCCGTTTTGGGCGTAACCCTAACCCTAAACGCCAAAAACGGGTGGCATGCGTACTTCATTATTGACTAGCACTTTACTTCTTAATTCACGAAAAGATGAAAGAAAAGTTGATCTTGGCGAAATTTGAACTCAGAGCGTCTACCCAACGATAAAATGATTCAGCCAGTTCAACAGGCTGCAGACGTTGTGGTCATGGGTCGAAAAGTCCGGGGAAATCTGGACACTCTTGACCAGTGGTTCTCAAGTGTTCATATGACTTTTGAGGGTCCGTATAACATTTTGTTGTTATTTATGACCAACAAATTCGTTACACTTTTATAAAATATGAAGTATTTTAATGATTATTTTATACAATTACTCATGCTACTTAATTATAAAAATATATGAATTTTTAAGCATCAAATAACTATGAAGGGCCATCTGTGTATAATATGATTTAAGGGATCCCTAGGAAAATAATGGTTGGGAACCACTGCACAGGGCCGAAAACTAGTTATAAGCGTGTGACTGAATTTACTACCATTGTTAATTAGAAGCATTTAATTGTCGACGACTTCTCTAAAGCAGTAATTGATTTTTATTTCTGGTTATAGCCATATTCTTAACATTAGTGTAGCATTAGTGGACGAGGAAAATTTTCAAAATCCCACGTTCTTAATTCAGAGTAAAACCACCGATCGTTCAAATTAGGGCAGTGTTTGTGTTTGTTGCTGTGTGTTTGTTACTATGTGCGTGTTTCTTTGGCGTGCTTTTTTGGTGGTCGCCGCCGTAAATTCTTTCGACGCTTTGTGGGTATTTTATGATACAAGTAAAAACAAATTTTTTTTTAATGTTAATTATCTTCGTATTTGGACTTACAAAAGAAGTGTTAATAGAATAATCGGGGGCTAATGCAGATTCGCACCTCACCTTGTAAAATGCATTCTTTTGAAAAAAGTTTATTCGGATTCCTAGGTTTTGCATGTCGGAGATTACGAATATGTAAAAGAAGAAAAAGAATCAAAATTTTAACCACACCCCCTACCCCACCACCAATTTTAAATGTATTGTATATTGAAGTGTGGAAATTTCATTAAAGCAGGTAGATAAAGTACACTTAATCCTGTCTATGTTATTTTTAACGTAAGTTTTCTTATGGCAGCTTCTCTTTTCTGCTTATTACTTCATTACAAATCTGCGGATGCACATACGCACATA
>NW_026364207.1:140-317 GCF_001194135.2 Octopus bimaculoides | reverse complement strand
TCATATAAAAACTTGACCCTCATCTGTTCCTACTAAATGCTTAGTTATTTTTTTTGTTCTCAATTCTTACTTTTATTTTTATTTTTATTTCATATCTACCCTTAATTTGGTAGAGTCACTTAGTTAGATTGTATTTGGGGATCAAACCATTAATTGTGTTGTACTATACTATATTAC
>NW_026364207.1:0-130 GCF_001194135.2 Octopus bimaculoides | reverse complement strand
ATCAAACCATTAATTGTGTTGTACTATACTATATTACCCGTTCCTTTACCTGTATACGTATACATATATACATACATACACTTTACCCGTATACATATACATATATACATACATACACATATATACATAT
>NW_026364206.1:0-4461 GCF_001194135.2 Octopus bimaculoides | reverse complement strand
ATATATATATATATATATATGTACATATATATACATAAATGAGCACTCCGTTTTTTTTACGACGACGAGGTTCTCAGCTGATACCATCAACGGAACACCTTGCTCGTGAAATTAATGTGCAAGTGGCTGAGCACTCCACAGACAGACACGTGCACCTGTAACGTAGTTCTCAGCGAGATTCAGCGTCACACAATGTGTGACAAGGCCGGCCCTTTGAATTACTGGTACTATTAATTTTTTCCAGCTGAGTGGACTGGAGCAACGTGAAACGAAGTGTCTTGCTCAAGGACACAACGCGTCGCCTGGAATTGTACTCACGACCTTATGATCGTGAGCCGAATGCCCTAACCACTAAGCTACCCTCCTTCAAATATATATACATTTATATACATATATATATATTACATATACATACATAATATATATATATATATATATATATATACATATATATTCACATATATACATATATACATTTACACACACATAAACATATATATATATATATATATATATACACATATACACACATATACATACATATTTACACACACATATACATATATACATACATATATATATATAGTACATACACACACACACATATATATACAGTACATACACATATATATAATACATATACATATATATAATATTTATATATTTGTATACATACAAAATGTGTGTATATATATTTGTTTTAATTTTATGTTATAGATAATTTTAAATTAAACTGAAAAACTACTGAATATATTTGATAGAGTA
Organism: Octopus bimaculoides; assembly: GCF_001194135.2. NCBI lineage: Eukaryota > Metazoa > Mollusca > Cephalopoda > Octopoda > Octopodidae > Octopus > Octopus bimaculoides. The sequence goes on along the minus strand of NW_026364206.1, from coordinate 3,696 downwards.
CCAATTTATTATCATTCGACAAAAATAGTATTGACTGTGACTACGAAGTTTCTGCCAGCTAAGCTATCGTCACCCAGTGTATAAATAAGTTATATAGATTTGGATCATATATAAGTAAATCTATGCATATATATAAATATATATAATGGAAAACTCACATACACACACACACACATATATATATTTATATATATATATCCTTTTATTATTTTACTTATTTCAGTCATTTGACTGCAGCCATGCTGGAGCACCGCCTTTAGTCGAGCAAATCGACCCTTAGGACTTATTCTTTGTAAGTCTAGTACTTATTCTATTGGTGTCTTTTGCCGAACCGCTAAGTTACGGGGGCGTAAACACACCAACATCGGTAGTCAAGCGATGGTGGGGGGACAAACACAGACACAGACACACACACACATATATATATATATATATATATATATATATATATATATATATATATATATATATATATATATATATATACATATATACGAAGGGCTTCTTTCATTTTCCGTTTACCAAATCCACTCACAAGGCTTTAGTCGGCCCAAGGGTATAGTAGACGACACTTGCCCAAGGTGCCAACGTAGATGAAACAAGGTTGTTACGAACCTAATACAAAACTGGACATAACCTTTTCGTTTTATTTACTGACATACGTCGTTCAAAAGCCGTAGAGGAACTGGTTTTGTGTCCTTGGCATTCTTCCTGTCTCCACAGCAGAGAAATAATGGATTCCAAACAGAAATAATGCACCATCATGGAGTTCTTGATGAAGGAAGGATGTAGAATGTATGACACTCACAGACAGCGACTCGTGGTTTATGGAGATGACACTTATTAGAAGAACCATGTGCACAGTCAGATGAAGAAGTTTAAAGAAGGAGAAACCAGCGTCAATAACAAACAAGGCAGTGGGATGCATGAAGTACAAACACTGGGGATACATCAGAAGGGAATTGACAGGCATGGACAGGAGAGTTTACAACCCGTGAGTTTGCTGCATGGATGAGAGGACGGTTACAACGTCTTACTGAATCGGGTGGAAGGCTTTTCGGTATCAGAAAGTGTGTGAATGGTGGCTACTTCATCGGTTGACAGTGGATTTGATGGAGAAAAGGGCGGAAGTCTCCTTTGATCTGCTAGAAGCGTTTGAAGCCAATGAAGACGCCGGGGTTTCATTTTAAACCGATCTGATGGCAGACAATGAAATGTCAGCGAATGTTTATGATTTGGAAACGAAGATCCAATCAATGGAATGGTGCCATCTTTTCTCCAAGACCCAAGTATTTCAAGAGCCAGTGATTAGCACAGTGTCGGGGATGCCTGTTTTCAATGATGACATGGGTGCCAGTGTCTTTGATTTTCAACAACATGACTGTACCGTCAATAATGAGCACTGCATGGAAACACAGCTTACAGAAGTCATATGAAGGAAGAGACCAAACAGGAATCTGAAAACGGTTCCTATTTATTATCACGGTACTTGATTCTACACGTCTTTGGCAACAACAATTCAGGTAACTGGCCAACTGGGCAGGTGAGTGGTCTTACATCCACAGTACAGCCTGTATCTGGCGCCCGACATTTTCCATCTGTTCGGTTCAAGGAAGGGCAGTCTTCGAGGACATGGATTTGATGGCAGAGACGAGGTGAAAATGAATGTGACTGAATTTTTTCAAAAAGGATTTGACAGGTAAGCTGAGAGTTTGACGAAGGCGCAAATACATCGCTGTTCAGGAAGACTACGGAACAAACTTTAAACAGGAAAACACACTCGACCACATGCCGTGATTTGAACGTTTTATGACACTCGAGGGAAACAAAAGATATGCCTGCGTTTGCATTCATTTCTACATAATTTTCGTAAAAATATATTAACAATTTAGTACCCATGAATATATATAATGTAAGTACGATTGTTATTCTGTAACTTGTTTCAGTCATTACACTGCGGCCGTGCTGGAGCACTTCCTTCAAAGAAATCGCCCCTCCCCCCCGGATTTATTGTTTGTGACCTTAATACTTGTTGTATCGATCTCGGTTGTCAAGCGAAGGGGGAGAGGCAAACACAGTCACAAACATAGACGCATATACATGTGTGTATATATATATATATATATATAACAATGAAGAAATAAGTGATATAGAGGTCCACTTTATACAGCTCAACCGATTAGCACTCTGATAGAGCATCAGGGATATAAAATTAAGGAGAGAAGACAAATTCAAAGGTCGATGTATATATTCATTGAATCCATATTAACGAAATTCTCCATGATATACAATATACATACATAGATGCATTCATCTATATGGTATATAAAACATTTCTAAGAATTTATAAATACATATATAGACACGAAAATTTATAAATATATAAAAATTCATAGACATATAAAAAATTACAAACACATAAAAATTCATAAATATAAATATATAAAAATATAAGTCCATAAATGTACCTGCGAAGTCCGAATGTTCGAATTTGAATCAATGAAGAGGAAGATAAAAACTGAATGTAAAATGATAAAATCTTTGCATAAAATCTTACGGCCTTTTCGAAAAGATAGACGTTGCTATGGGCGAGCGAACTCCAACCATAGTAATTCTCTATATTTCTATCGTCAGAGTTAATAGATTCAAAAGGTTAAAACTTTAAAAGAAATGGTAGGATAGATGATTTTTGAAAACCAAATATTTAATCGGACCATTTTCTTCAAGCAGATGATGTTAAAAAGGCTGAAGTAAGTGCATTACGACGCTGTATATATAATATAAAGTTTCAGAAGAGTCCATAATGTGAAATAAGGCTAGATTAGAATCCTATAATTTAATTATTTTTGGTGTAAAATTTAAACGTTGAAAGATATTTGTGTCTACAGGCAATTCTTCGTGTGTGTATATTATATGGTGTGGCTTCCCTTATTATAGACCAATTCAGACTGAATTCTTTGTTGTTCATTTTTAATTTATTGATTTAGGTTGCTTGTGTGGTTGAATTTTTTGTTTCGTGGTTAGTGGAAGAGTTTATATGCGTCCTATATCTATTTTTAAAGTCAATTGTACTACCTGAGTAAATCTTTTTTAGGTGCATTTAGGGTTGAGGCATCAACTTTATATACGGCATTTCTCATTAAACAGAAGCCTTTAAGGGAACAAAATTCCTTATTACGACAATTACATGTTTTTATTTTGTTTCCGGGTTTAGACTTACTACTTTTAATATCCATGTTCTTCGTGTTAGGGTCAGCTAAGTTATCTCTATTGGTTTCATTATTTCTAAGATTGTCTATTATTGGCTGCGATGATAGATCCAAGACTGGGTGTGGTAGAATAGGATAATTTAAGACACGATCTATTAAATATAGAATGGTATTTATTAAACATAGTATAATGAGAGAAATATAGAGAATTACTACGGTTGGAATTAGCTCGCCCATAGCAACCAATATCTTTTCGAAACTGCCGTAAGACTTTATACATTGATTTTATACATGTTTCAGATTCCTTATGAAACATTTTACATTCGGTTTTTATCTTCCTCTTCATTGATTCAAATTCGAACATTCGGAATTCGCAAGTACATTTATGGACTTATATTTTTATATATTTATATTTATGAAATTTTATGTGTTTGTAGATTTTTATATGTCTATGAATTTTTATATATTTATAAATTTTCGTGTATAT
>NW_026364205.1:0-586 GCF_001194135.2 Octopus bimaculoides | reverse complement strand
TATAGCAGTGTTTCTTGTTGCTTATCATTTGCAGCGTACACTTTGAGTTTGCCCACATTTGAAATAATGTGGTCTCGGAAAATTCTTCTACAAAAAGAATTGGTGTTACCGTTATATATTTTTATTCTTTTTCTCTATATCTACCGAATCATCTTTAACATTTACTCACAATGTGTTTAATGTATCTACATATTATCGATGTTACCTTGCTTCTGGTTAATAATGTTATTTACAGCCGTGAATGCCATTGAAATATCACTGCTTTTCTGAAAGAAGCTTTTTGTTTCCCAATTGTTTTCTTATTTGACATAAATTTGATTAAGATTTTGTACTCTGGGGAAACAGGTTATAGTTCTGTTGGGCTAAGAATGTGCTGTTTCTTTAGTCTTGAGCAAAGATTTTTTCCTCCTCACAGAGCCAGTTATAATTTGGTTGGGGATCTTTTTGTATGTTATCAAATATTTATGCTCACACATTATGTGTACTTGTTAGATATTCCAACCAAGTGGTTTGGGATTTTATCGTTTGGTGATGCCTGCCATTTGTTTGCTTTTGAAGCAGTTGAGTTTTTTCTTGAATTGATATA
>NW_026364204.1:0-317 GCF_001194135.2 Octopus bimaculoides | reverse complement strand
TAATAATAATGATAATAATAATAATAACAATGATAATAATAATCATAATAATTATAGTTATTATTGGTGTTATTTTTATTATTATGATTATTGAATTATATATAATCGCCATGAATACTCTATAAAATTGCCTAGAGCTACCTTTTATTGAATATATATATATATATATATATATTAATTTATGTATTTATACATTTATATCTTGGTGCTTCTGGATTCTGTTCTGTATCTTTCGCTGTTTGTATGCTCTTTTATTTCTTCATTCTCTTTTCCCTTTTATTATTATTTTTTTCGCAGCGTTCATGAACATTTTGCCC
>NW_026364203.1:0-206 GCF_001194135.2 Octopus bimaculoides | reverse complement strand
GAGCTGCTTTCTTTTTGTTTGTTTGTTTGTGCACGTGTGTGTGCGTTAGTCTGCATGTATATACACATATGTATATAGCTATATATGTATGCATGTATGTACGTACGTATATATGTTTGCATATATATGTATGTATGCGTGTATGCACGTTTGTATGTATCTATTCTACATATTCATGTGTTTGTGTGTGCATATTTGTGTGTATG
>NW_026364202.1:0-273 GCF_001194135.2 Octopus bimaculoides | reverse complement strand
AAATCGTTATCTCTGCTTTATTATTAGTATCATTTTGTAATACAGCATTGATATAGCTTTGACTTCTAAGTATTTGAAGGAAATTGAGCCGCATTTTAGATTTGGCATCAAGACGGTCAAGAAGTTCTGTATATCGATGTAGTCTTGTCTTACAAATTCTTGTTGTCTGTTAAGTACTTTCAATGATTGCGGAGGCGCAATGGCCTAGTGGTTAGGGCAGCGGCTCGCGGTCATAGGATCGCGGTTACGATTCCCAGACCGGGCGTTGTGAGT
>NW_026364201.1:0-335 GCF_001194135.2 Octopus bimaculoides | reverse complement strand
CCTTAGTCGAAAGACACCGATTGCTAATGTCATGTTAATTGCATTTGTATTTGTGTACCAATTCTCCGTTTTTTTCTCCGTCCTTGTTTTCCTATACATTTGCTGCTTTCTTCCAATGAATCTAGTGTTGATAGCTTAGTTTCTCTTTGAGGCTGGCCAGATTGGAGCAATCTCGAGTATAACCAGCCGAAATTGCAAAGATAATCTGGAACTCGACTGAGGAAAGAAAACTTGGAATCACCCGTCCTTGTTTTTCCTTGTCCCTTTTTTGTATCATCTGTCTGGACGTTTTGCGTTCTTGTCCCATTTTGTGTATTCCTTTATATATATATATA
>NW_026364200.1:472-673 GCF_001194135.2 Octopus bimaculoides | reverse complement strand
TTAGTCCTTGTGGTACCACATAGAAGAGAGTAGAATCTAACATGATATTTTAAAATATTAGTGATGATCATTTCATGTATAACAATCCTGTTTTTTAGGATTCGAAATAAGAAATTTAAGAAGTTGGAAATAAATGGTTTAATTTCTTTTCAAAGACAGAATGACCATAGTTGTAATGTCTTCAGAAAGTTACATGTTTTT
>NW_026364200.1:319-462 GCF_001194135.2 Octopus bimaculoides | reverse complement strand
AAGACAGAATGACCATAGTTGTAATGTCTTCAGAAAGTTACATGTTTTTACAGATCCACGTACACATTTATAGACAGGTGCACGAATATACCCAAGTAAAAGAATTAAAAATTTAAGGGGATGTTTAAAGTTGGTCAGGCTGA
>NW_026364200.1:0-163 GCF_001194135.2 Octopus bimaculoides | reverse complement strand
CAGGCTCTGAAAACCATTTGTACCTTGATTGGTTTTCATTGAGATAATAATGGCTTAGGGATTAAGAGCTTAATTTTTGACTTTTTGCAATATTTTCCCACCTTTTCACTAATTGTGCTTTTGCTGAATTTTTGGAGCCTGGTGCGGCCATCCGGTTCACCAG
>NW_026364199.1:0-309 GCF_001194135.2 Octopus bimaculoides | reverse complement strand
ATATATATATATATATATATATATATATATATATATATATATATCTACGTCTATATGTATACACACACACACACTCACACACACACACACATACATATATATATGTATCTGCAAATATATACAAATGCAGTAAAAATTGTGTTCATGTTATTGTCCATTTACATGTATGTGTATATATGCAAATATAAACATATACATATATGTATATATATGTATATATATACATATATCTACATATATATGTATATACAAATATATTTTTGCATATATATATATACGTATATGTATGTTTATATATATATATATATA
>NW_026364198.1:0-690 GCF_001194135.2 Octopus bimaculoides | reverse complement strand
CTCTGCAGTGATTCCTGATGGGCCGGGGGCTTTCCCTGTCTTCGTACTCTATTTCTCCCATTCATTCTCTTTATTGGGCAATCTTTCGTAGTGGCGGCTCCAAACCTCTTTCTTTGCAGCCTTGTTTAGTGCAAGTGTACCATCATCCATGCGAACACATTTCTCTCCCACGACATCACAATTCACTCTCACACAGTGTCTTACAACACGAAATACCTCAAGTCTTTGGTCCTAACGGCGCAGAACATCAGCAAACTTTTTCTTATCTGCTTCCCCTCTGGCTAAATAAACCTGTAGCCTAGCTTCACTTCTGGCAGTCTGATATAATTCCCTGCTACCACCATTCTTCCAGTCCTTCCAGGCCTGTTTCTTTTCCCTAATTGCCCAGTCAACAATATTGTTCCACCACCATGTTATTTTCGGTTGAGAGGGGACTTTGCAACATCCACAGATCTGGTCAGTGGCCATCAGCAGGTTGTCCCGTAGATGTGTCCTGTTGTCTTCTACATTGTGTGAAGCTATATCCCCTTCTATTTCGTCAAAGGCTTCGAGTAATAAGTCTCTAAATTTCTGTCCGTTCGCAGGATCTTTGAGCTTCCATATCCTTCGCCTCCAAGTTGGTCGTCTTCTGGGCAACCACTTAGCGCAGATCCTGAAGTCACTCACTACTAGTCTATGTTGTATATATAT
>NW_026364197.1:0-561 GCF_001194135.2 Octopus bimaculoides | reverse complement strand
TATATATATATATATATATAGAGAGAGAGAGAGAGAGAGATGTATACATATGGATGTATATGTACATGTATATGTATAGATATATATATACATATAGATCCATATGCATACATGTATATGTATACATGTGTAGATGAATATATATAGATGTCCATGTAATATGTACACATATATACATGCATACAGATATCTATACATATATACACCCATACACACACATACACATGCACACAAATACACACATTAGTCATTTGTTTTTTTATCCAAAACTATGTCAAAAGTACTGAATGGATCTTTATGAAATTTGGAAATTATATTCTCTGCATAACAGCCATAATCCCCATGAAAATTCATATATTTTTGATGTTGATGAAATTTTAACCATACATATTAAACACAAATAAAGTAATATTTCAAGAATTTCTTCTTAGAAGTTACAAAGACCCTTTCCTGGGGACTTCACACCTACAATTAGGTCATTTTTCCTAAGCAAAGACAAATATAGTTGTATTACTGGAAGCTATAGGGTCACCCGAACATAACAGATGAGCATTATTTGTA
>NW_026364196.1:0-311 GCF_001194135.2 Octopus bimaculoides | reverse complement strand
TATATATATATATATATATATACACACACACACACACACATATATTTGTACATATGTATATATATTTGTGCATATACATGTGTGTAAATATAGTGTGTATATATGTGTACATATATAAGTACATATATATTTATAAATACCAGTACATATATATTCACACACACACACACACACACTTACACATCTTAATGCTCCTCTAAAATTTTTTTCATATCTAATCTAATGTTTTATATTCATACCAAGCTTGTAGCGAAAAAATTCGCACTATTGTTATTATTATTATTATTATTATTATTATTATTATTATTATT
>NW_026364195.1:0-308 GCF_001194135.2 Octopus bimaculoides | reverse complement strand
ACATATATGAATTTGTGTGTATATGTACACATGTATGTGTGTGTGTGTGTATGTATGCTTGTATATGTATGCATGTGTGTGTATGCTTGCCTGTATGTGTGAGTGTATGTGCATGTGTATGTATGTATATGCGTAGGTATGTGTATGTTCATGCATGTATCCATATGTACACATATATATGTGTGTGTGTGCATGTGTGCATACGTGCATGCATGCATGTGTGAAATGGTCTGCAGTTTGCTGCGAATTGTGCAATCCAATCCAAGTGGAAGAACACGGAAGCGAAAAAGGAACTTAAAAAAAAAACA
>NW_026364194.1:0-404 GCF_001194135.2 Octopus bimaculoides | reverse complement strand
GTCGTCATCATCATCATTATCATAATCATCATCAGCAGCAGCAGCATCTTCTTCATAGTCTTTTCTGTATTTCTTCCGACAAAAAAAAAAAAGAGAGGTCAAATATGAAAGCCTACACACAAAACCGATAAATACCCTTTATAATATTTCCTATAATTTGACAACACAAAAACTAATTTTATTATAATGAAATAACGATAAATGAAATCGTTTAACTTTCAAACTTGTTTTGACTAGGACCTTAAACAGTAAAAACCAGGTGTATATACGTATTAGTAAAGATCTCGCCTCATTAAGTTACCTTTCGCTATACAGACTTCCTTGCCACGTAGTCTTTTTTGTTTTTATATTGGCAGGAGTGGCTGTGTGGTAAGTAGCTTGTTTACGAACCGCATGGTTCCGGG
>NW_026364193.1:0-293 GCF_001194135.2 Octopus bimaculoides | reverse complement strand
TTTAAATGCTAAAGGGTTAAACTGAAGGATTACTCAGTACTTTTCAGAAGAGTACACATTTATTAACTTTTACAGAGAAAAGGTTGAGAGTGACTTCAAAGTTTCAGGTAGCCTGTTTGATGAAGGCAGTCAGGCTGAAACCCTAATCACTGTCAACCTTTACCTTGCAAAAGTTAATTAATATGTATGTTGTTCTCTTTCCCATTTTAATCTAGAATAAATGTTGATTAGCCACTACTTGGTAGCAAGATCATGAAGGAAAGCATCTTGTTTTGTTCATCATCCTTTAACCC
>NW_026364192.1:0-229 GCF_001194135.2 Octopus bimaculoides | reverse complement strand
TGGTGGTACTTGTAGCATAATCAATTAAGAAGAGTCCATTATTGGCAGCTGGAAAACTAATAACCAATAACAGAAATCCCAAATTAAACAGAAAAATATTTAACTGATGTTTAACAGTAACAACAGTAGTAAACTATAAGAGAATAATTGTGTCTTTTATAGCCATAAAAGTACGAAATTTTTGTAATAGAAGTAAAAAAAGAAAGTGATGTGACGTTTATGCGTTTTT
>NW_026364191.1:0-484 GCF_001194135.2 Octopus bimaculoides | reverse complement strand
ATATATATATATATATATATATATATATATACATACACACGTACATATGTATGTATGTATGTGTGTGTGTGTATATATTTATGTATGTATGTATGTATGTATTACTAAGGTTTGTTAATAGTCTCACCACTTTCTTGTTATCATTATGATAACAATAAGATTGAGGAGATATTGTCTCAAATACTATGATTATTTTCACTGCTATGTTACAAGATTCTGGCACTAGCCATTGCCAACTTTTATTCTCTTCACTTCTCAGTGCATGAGAGAATGTATGTGTCTGTGTATGTGCATGTATGTGCATGTGAGTTTGTAAATGTGTGTATGTGTGCATATGTGAGGGAGTATGTCTCTTTTTCCTACTACACACATACACACATATATGTGATATAAGTATGTTTCTCTGTTACTTTTCCTCTCTGTTATATACATACATACACACACACATATAAATGTATGTATAATGATATATATATATATATAT
>NW_026364190.1:0-602 GCF_001194135.2 Octopus bimaculoides | reverse complement strand
TATATATAAAATACAATTTGTGACACAGCTTAATATATTGTACACTTTTGAAAGCCTAATCGGAAACTGCTCAAGTGTATACTTATATCTAAAAATACAAAAGCATTCTAATTAATTCTAATACATTCCCCATGCATATTCAACTCCATATCGTCTCATTCCTACCTCTCTTCCATGTTTACAACGATCATGGAACACACTATATTAAGAACAATAAAAATGCTTCCTAATAAACACCTCGAATGACACGTTGATATAATTTGTTACACTCTAACAACGCCGTATTCATATTCTCTTAAGTAAATAGCAGAACACCGAGTTCTCAGATAAATGGAATGAATAAAGAAGATAAAGGGTACAGTAAACGACGCTATCCTTTAAATATGGGGACTAACAGTGTCTATGGCCCTTTATTTTTTACATCAAATTTTACTTAGTAAAGATGTGACACGAACGCTTGCAAGGCCATGGTCTCTGTTACAGAAGTTGAGGCGCAATGGCCCAGTAGTTAGGGCAGCGGACTCGCGGTCATAGAATCGCGATTTGGATTCTCAGACCGGCCGTTGTGAGTGTTTATTGAACGAAAACACCTAAAGCTCCAC
>NW_026364189.1:0-254 GCF_001194135.2 Octopus bimaculoides | reverse complement strand
AGAGAGAGAGAGAGAGAGAGAGAGAGAGAGAGAGAGAGAGAGAGACTACGCAGTAAAGTAAGTAATATAGTTTGAATGAACCCAGAATTAACTGCTTTTTAATAATATAAGCTATACTGACTGTGTGTCAGCTAAGTATCCTAGCAATAAATATGACAGAATACTAAATCAAGTTTCCTTGTATATATATATATATATAGATAGATATTAATTATTACAATTAAAAGGGTAAAGGATTATCAATTTATTAATAA
>NW_026364188.1:0-333 GCF_001194135.2 Octopus bimaculoides | reverse complement strand
AAGGCGGTGCTCCAGCATGGCCGCAGTCAAATGACTGAAACAAATGAAAAGATGTATATTAAATATTGGAGGAGCAGTTAATTATGATTTTATTCAACATATTGTCCTCTTAGATTCACTCACCTAACGCAGCGGTCCTTCAGTCTTTTTGAGCCCTGTAAAAGAACTCGGAAGTTTGGGCCTCTAACCAGACCTTTCGCAATACCTTTAAAATCAGGAAATTTTCAGTACCTCCTCGTACATGTGCATATGCAAATGTGTGAGTGTATGTGTGTATGTATGTGTGTGTTAATAATAATAATAATAATAATAATAATAATAATAATAATAATA
>NW_026364187.1:0-390 GCF_001194135.2 Octopus bimaculoides | reverse complement strand
TTCTTAATGTTTTATAATAATTGTTGCTGTCAATGCTTCAATATTTTTGCGTTATTCCATTCATTTCGCTTCCTTCCTTATGATTCTATTACATTTGTCTTTCATTATTTTGTCTTGATTGTTTTTCTTGAATTGTCATATAGATGCATCTTCTTTTTAAAGTTGGTCCATAATTTCTTCTTCGTTAACGGGTTTTATATTATAATTGTTGTATGAATTTGTTGCCGATGTGTAAGTTAGGAAGAATGATTGATTAGAAAAAGAAATTAATATAAATACACATTTAGATTCCAAAATAAACTATTCTATTTAAGTATTTCAAATAGTATTATTTTGTTTTATGGTCTTTAGTAGATTCTTAAATAAACTAATTGCTTGTAAGTGAAAAAT
>NW_026364186.1:0-236 GCF_001194135.2 Octopus bimaculoides | reverse complement strand
ATATGTGTCCTTGTGTGAAGTAAAGTGTGTGTGTATATATGGTCATGTGTCTCCATTTGCGTATGTGTGCTTGTCTATTCATATAACCTATGTACCTATCCGTCTGTATGTTGATCTGTTTTTTTTTTCATATCCATATGCTTATATACATGTGCATATACACATATATACCCACACACGCACATGCATACATCTATCTACATAACAGCCCACTAACTATTCTACTCTACCTGTGT
>NW_026364185.1:0-519 GCF_001194135.2 Octopus bimaculoides | reverse complement strand
TATATATATATATGCATATGTATAGGTATACGTATAAATAGATGTGTGTATGTCTGTGTTTGTTTGTGTGTGTTCCTATTTGTACTTGTGCATTTGTATCAATGTCTGTGTATGCACTTGTGTATCAGTATGCGTGTGTTTGTGTCTGTGTATGTGTGTGTATATGTATATCTGTGTCTGTGTCAACGTTATTCAGACGTTGCGTTGACATCAATAGTCGTAACATAATATTTTTTTATTACATCTGCAGAAAATTCTAGAAAAAGAGGAAATTGCCATTCTACGATGTTTCCACCGTTGAATGCATCAAATTGATTCTTAATACCCTACACATTTACTTATACACATTAACAACATACATGCACTTACATATATTTACGCACACGTACGCTCTCATATGAATGATGTGTGTATATATATATGGTTGTTGTATATATATATATACTCAAATACACACACATATTTATACATACATATGTATCTATGGATATGTATGTGTGTATGTATGTATATATATAT
>NW_026364184.1:0-1380 GCF_001194135.2 Octopus bimaculoides | reverse complement strand
TCTCTCTCTCTCTCTCTCTCTCTCTCTCTCTCTCTGTGCACTTTTCCTTTCGTGTGTATGTATGTTATGTATGTAAAACTTACCTTGTGTAAACATACAGAAATATATTTTCTGGAAAACTATTAGACGCAAACATTTGTTTCGTGAAAACATATTTTTGAACTTATTTCTTTCATATGTACACAAATATTTGGAGAAGAAAACCTGGCGAGTAGCGCTGCTCCAAAACTCCTTCAGAAGACTGATTCTATTCTCATTCAAAGTCTTTCAGTCATTACCCAACATTCCTGTCAGTGAACCAATAAAGGCGACCATTCCATCTGCTAGAAATGGCAACGAAATCTCCCTTAAATGAAATCCTTCATTCTCACAAAGAAAACACGAGGGGACATATGGCATAATCTACCCATAGAAATAAGCATTTTTTGTTGTACAGACGTTTAGCCGTCATAGCCAAGACCATGCTGGAAGATTGCTCTCAGACGCCTTTGATAATAGGTGTCTTCTATTTGACAAGGAAGACATGAACAGTAATCTTTATTTCACCAACATCAACGAGGCAGCAATGTCACAACATCGCAAATTCCACACAAAACACCCTCTTTCTGCCATTACCAACAAAGACATCACCGCCACCACTGCCTCCACCACTAACACCACCACCAACAACAACACCAATGACTCCTTCCAATAAAAAAAAATACACATATATAACTAAATCACACAAGCTTTCATATGTCTCTGCAAGAAGAAACAATTATTGTTTTATTGTTTGGGAAAATAATCTGGTTCGTCAGCCATTTTGGTTAAAAACCGGAAGTATCGTGTTTCATGGCCGAATCTCCGTTTTGATTAAAACTTTATATTAAACACCACCGATCGTCCTATCTACTTTGACCTCTGTCTCTCCCCAGGATCATCCGCCCGCCTTCCCGTTCCCCCCTATCATTTACTTGGAACCTACTTAAATACAGATGTTCTCCGTGCTAATAGCTTTTAAAAGGCGGTTCATTTACCAAGAAATAGAAATAATATAATAAAATAAATAATTTAATAGAGATAGAAGCTGTCTGAAATAATTGATAGATTTAACTATCAGTTTAACTTTCTTTTCCCCTCTCTTTATTTCCCCTTAACCCCTGTCCTCCTCATTCTTTGTCTCTCTTTCACTTTCTCTCAATATGGACGCCTTCACTCTACCAATATTTTTCTCTCCCCTCTCTCCCTCTCTATCTCTCTCTCCCTCTCTCTCTCTCTCTCTCCACCAATTCTCTCTCAATCATTCTCACACCCCGATATTCGCTAGTTCTCTTTCCTTTCTCTATCTCAAATTCTATCACTTACTCCCCTCGTTCTCTCACACACGCACACTCACACACA
>NW_026364183.1:0-288 GCF_001194135.2 Octopus bimaculoides | reverse complement strand
AAAATTGTTTAATTCAATTTCCATTAATCTTAAGAGGTGTTAATACGTCTATTGTCCAAGTGTGACAAATGTTGTCCGCTCTAACTGATTGGAATCTATTTAGTGGTCTGTTCCTGTAGGCCCGGCTCGCTTTATTTTCTAGTTGAACATGCAGACATTTGGCTTTGTTGTATTCATGTTGAGTGACTTTAACCCCTTAGCATTCAGATTGTTCTGTCAAATATCACATTTATTTATTCATATCGCTTCGAATTAATCCTGCAATATCCCAAAGCTTTGAGATTTCGA
>NW_026364182.1:0-236 GCF_001194135.2 Octopus bimaculoides | reverse complement strand
GCCTTGTAAGCCAGGACCTTGTTTTAGCGGGGTACCAGGGGACAAGTCCTCCCTCCACTTTTCCAGGTTCTGAAAGTGGGCGCTACTACTCCCCGCTGGGCGTTTAGAGGGTCCATGTGGGTGCTGGTGTGAAAGAAAAAGGAGGCATTGAGTGGAAAAGTTGTTCACTTCAAAACAACTGTTCAGATTGAATATCTTTCAATTGCATTTTTGCAGGAATACGTTTAGGAGAATGA
>NW_026364181.1:269-394 GCF_001194135.2 Octopus bimaculoides | reverse complement strand
AATTACCTCCCACCACTCCACTTCCCCCAATTAACATACTTTTGTAAATCCCTCTGTTTATTGTTTAAATACTACTAGTACAGTAGATCTATCAATCTATCTATCTATCTATCTATCTATCTATC
>NW_026364181.1:0-115 GCF_001194135.2 Octopus bimaculoides | reverse complement strand
ATCTATCTATCTATCTATCTATCTATCTTTCTATCTATCTATCTGTATGTATGTCTGTCTGTCTGCTGCCTGTCTATCTATCTATCTATCTATCTATCTATCTATCTATCTATCT
>NW_026364180.1:0-388 GCF_001194135.2 Octopus bimaculoides | reverse complement strand
ATGATGATGATAAGGCGGTTTGATATTTTAAAGGCTGGTGTTTTTAGTCCTATATTTATCAACCTCTCATTCATTTTGCACCTTCTATATTTATCACGCTTAACTCCTTGCATGTAATTTTTATTTCCGTGTAATTTCTATATGCATTTTTATATTTTTTCTATATTTTTATGTATGTTTGGTTTTATTCTTGATAGAATAAAACCAAACATACACAATCTTTATGCATGGAGATGCATGATTTATGTTGATGTATATAAATATATATGGTTCAAATACATTGGCTCAATATCTTCATTTATGCATTCGAGAATCTGCTTGACTGCCTATGATTTGTGTTTTCAATTTCCTCTACTCAGTATTTTATATATATATATATATATATATA
>NW_026364179.1:0-267 GCF_001194135.2 Octopus bimaculoides | reverse complement strand
TTGATATTCTACACCTCCATCCTTACGTTCAAAAACAAAACAAGTAGATAAGAATTAAAGGTATGACAGAAGTACTGAGTGACTTTATTGTTTTCTGATTATCTAAGTGTCTGTTCTAAACCTAATCGATCAACACTATCATTCTATCATTGCTGGTCGATTTATTTATTTTATTATTTTTCTATTTTATGTATTTATTGAATTTATTATGGGTTGATTATATTTTTTAAACTTTTCTTCCTTCCTTCCTGCCTTTCTTTTTCTTTC
>NW_026364178.1:0-203 GCF_001194135.2 Octopus bimaculoides | reverse complement strand
GTATATATGTATCTATGTATGTATGCATGCATGTGTGTATGCATATATGTGTGTATGTATGTGTGTATGTATGTATGTTTCTATGTTTGTGTGTGTCTGTGTGTGCTTGTGTCTGTGTCTGTGTGTTTACATATGAAGCCAGATTCATTTCTTAAGGTTTACTGGATTGATTTGCCATTATCACCATTGGCTATTTTAATCAA
>NW_026364177.1:0-206 GCF_001194135.2 Octopus bimaculoides | reverse complement strand
ACACATGATATCTTTCGAGCGAGATCGTTGCCAGTGCCGCCGGACTGGCTGTTGTAAGGGCGACACATGAAATGTTTCGAGCGAGATCGTTGCCGGTGCCCCTGGGCCGGCTCCTGTGCGTGTGACACATGAGGTTTTTCGAGCGAGATCGTTGCTGGTGCCACTGGACTGGCTCATGTGCGGGCGACACATGAAATCTTTCGAGC
>NW_026364176.1:0-360 GCF_001194135.2 Octopus bimaculoides | reverse complement strand
ATAATAATAATAATAATAATAATAATAATAACAATAATGGTAATAATAATCATTATTATTACTATTATTATTGTTGTTGTTATTATTATACTAGAGACTTGCACTCTTACCTATCGCAGTGGTACTTTCCTCTCGTTGAGACTTTTGGCAAAATAAATGTATTTGCTCTTGATATCTACAAGACATTTAATCATGTCTGGCATGATAAACTCCAACGTAAGTCATCCACCGATAGGATTATCTCTTGCATTTTGTGAACTGGACTTTACTCATGAGACTGTTCGATCACAACAAGATTTGCATAAACTCTCAGCGAGCTGGCAGAAGCGTTAGCACGCCGGGCGAAATGCTTAGCGGTAT
>NW_026364175.1:0-325 GCF_001194135.2 Octopus bimaculoides | reverse complement strand
GTTCAGTCAACGGTCAATCATAATAATGTATGTATGTATGTATGTATGTAAGCATGTATATATGTATGAATATCTATGTATGCATGTATAGATATATATATTTCTGTGTGTATGTGTGTGAGTAATCTTTAAAGCTGGATGGAACTGATGTTGTATGTGTTTATTTCTATATACATATATTCACAAATGCAAGCATATACATATACACATATAAGCATATATATTAATGTGCATATATGTGTGTATACAATTACATAAATATATATCATATATATATACACTTATATGTATACATGTGTATATGTATGTGTGTGCGTGTGTGTGC
>NW_026364174.1:0-604 GCF_001194135.2 Octopus bimaculoides | reverse complement strand
CATGGCCGCAGTCAAAAGACTGAAACAAGTAAAAGAGTAAAAGAGTAACTCTGACAAAATATCATACATCATCTTTTCTCTCACTCTACTAATTCTGCCATCATTCCCATTTAATTGAATTATAACAAATTTTTCCAACACTAGCACAATAATATGCATATTATAGGAAGCAGTACAATCAATTCCTCCACACACACACTTGACTGCTATTTATTTTATCAACTCCAGAAGGACGAAAGATAAAATCAACTTCCAAGATTTGAACTCGGAACGTAAAGGGACGTAACTAAATACTGCAAAACAGTTTGGACATTAATGATTCTACCGTATAGAAAACAAATTAACGGAATAAATTACTTTACAATATTCACTTTCAAAACTATGTTGTCGGTTCAAATTCTGCCATGACTAACACAAAGTAGCAATTACATAAGAAAATTTACTAACAGAAGTAAATATTAAATTAACAAGAACAATCAGGAGAGGGAGGGGTATTGAAATATATGTATGTGTGAGTGTGTGTGTGTAATGGATTAGCATATATGTATATATGTGTATATCTGTGCCTGTATATATATATGTGTAGGTTATATATACATATATA
>NW_026364173.1:0-290 GCF_001194135.2 Octopus bimaculoides | reverse complement strand
ATGCTACCTTCATAATATTAATACGGTGATGATAATGATGATGATGATGACAATTATTGATAATAATAACAATCGGCAACATCAGCATAACTTTCATCGTTATCCTCGAAGCTGACATCAACACAGTCTTCCTAATTACAGTCATCATCTCATCATCGTCACTATTATTGCTGATGTCATCACCACCAGTTTTACTAACAAACACCTCCCCCACCACCAACAAGAACAGCTTCCCCATCGCCATCACAACCAGTATCGTCATCAATATTCTTGCCACACAGTTATTGCCA
>NW_026364172.1:0-429 GCF_001194135.2 Octopus bimaculoides | reverse complement strand
AGTAGTGACCGTGTTGGTAATGGTAAATGGCAGTGACCTCTGTCCGTGTCGTATTCTTCTACTTGTTTCAATCACTTGACTGTGACCATGCTGGAGGCGGTGATATTAGATTAATGGAACTTAAATTCTATTACTATATCTTTGCACCACAATGCCCCCCAGAAACAGCCGTCGGATTTTAACGAACTACAAACATCTATATGGATTTACAATATTCTCTGCATTCCACCCATTCTGTGTATATAATTTTAATACCGTTTTTATTGTAAGTAGGACTATATATTGTACGTTCTTAATATATTCTTTGCATATTTATATATTTATATATTTATACATCTATATATTTTAGAACATGATTTTGTGCGTATAATAATTTTACAACAGAATATATTTTAGTAACCTATCTTTTGTCTCTCGTCATTATATAT
This sequence comes from Octopus bimaculoides, assembly GCF_001194135.2. Lineage (NCBI taxonomy): Eukaryota > Metazoa > Mollusca > Cephalopoda > Octopoda > Octopodidae > Octopus > Octopus bimaculoides. Next base: position 1 of record NW_026364172.1, on the reverse strand, counting down.
A
>NW_026364171.1:0-221 GCF_001194135.2 Octopus bimaculoides | reverse complement strand
TATTTCCCTTCGTCATGGCCGGTATGACAGACTATATATATATATATATGGATCTGTATGTGTGTGTGTATATATATCTTTTACTCTCTCTTTTACTTGTTTCAGTGTGGCCATGCTGGAGCGCCACCTTTAGTCGAGCAAATCGACCCCAGGACTTATTCTTGTAGTACATATTCTATCGGTCTGTTTTGCTGAACCACTAAGTTACGGGGACGTAAACA
>NW_026364170.1:0-474 GCF_001194135.2 Octopus bimaculoides | reverse complement strand
ATATGTATATAAGGATATATATATACGTCACTATATACACATACGTATATGTATACATATACATACAGACATATATATCTGTATATATATATTAGTATATATATATATATGTATGTATATATAGAAATATACGTCTACACATATTTGTATATATACGAATATATACATAAACCAGTCAATATATATATATATATATAAATACACACATGCCTACACAATATACATAAATGTATATATATCATAAATATACAGGGATTAGCTTGAGTTGCTTCTCCAATATATGTAAATGTATATATATATATATATATATATATATATGTATCTCTCTCACTCTCTCTCTAGCTGTCTATCTATATGTATATATTTATAAATATATATCTATATCTATATCCATAAATATATATATATTTATGGATATAGATATAGGAGTGGCTTTGTGGTAAGTAGCTTGCTTACCAACCACATGGTTTCGGG
>NW_026364169.1:0-439 GCF_001194135.2 Octopus bimaculoides | reverse complement strand
ATAAGTGTTATTTAAATATTTACTCGAGACACCTAACTTTTTGTTTATCATTTTCTCATCATACGTATGTATGTATGTATGTATGTATGTATGTATGTATGTATGTATGTATGTATGTATGTATGTATGTTTAGCTCCACCATCGCTTCACAACGGGTATTGGTGTAGATATGTTTCTGTGACATAGCGGTTCGGCAAAGCAACCGATATAATAGTTACTGGGTTTTAAAAGATAGATGCTGGGGTCGATCCATTCGACTAAAAATTTTTGAAAACGGTGCCTCAGTATGGCCACAGTCCATTGAATGAAACAATTAAAAAGACTGGTAAACTACATTTTTATTTTTATTGTTGCCGTCAGTACTTCTGTTTTCTTTTTTTGTTTGTTTTTGTTTTTCGGATACTTACCATTTCCAAATCTCCTTCGGACTTAAGCATT
>NW_026364168.1:0-808 GCF_001194135.2 Octopus bimaculoides | reverse complement strand
TTCTATATCCCACATCAATTTTATAAGAATATAAATAAAACATAAAAAACTCTTTTGGCTTCAAAGCGAAGAACTCTGAAATGTCTCACGAAAGTTATGTCACCCAAATGATTCTGTAAACTACGAAACAAATGGTAGTCTGAAGGAGCAAGGTCGGGAGAATAAGGTGGATGAGAAATTTTTCCCCGACCAATCTTCTTTAATCTTCTGTGATGTGATCTTTGCAGTGTGGAGTCACGCATTGTCCTGATGAAACATCACTCCTTTTCGATTCACTAAAGCGGGTCTTTTTTTCTTCAAAGCTTGGTTCAAGCGCTCTAAATGCTGACAGTAGACTTGAGCATTGATTGTTGCATTAGGTGGTAACAATTCAAAGTGAATTACTCCTTTGCAATCCCATCAGATAGAGACAAGAACCTTTCTCCCATGAAGTTCCCTTCTCGGTTGTGGTTGAGCTTTTTCTCTTTAACCAAGCCACTGTTTACGACGTTTAACATTTCGATAGAAGATCCATTTTTCATCACCAATCACAGGTCTATCCAAAAAGGGTGAAATGAGTTCGCGAGAATGGAGAGAAGAGCAGATGTCTACTCGGAATTTGCGGTTGCTTTCGGACAATTCACGAGGCACCCATTTTCCAAGTTTAGGAACCTTTCCAAGTTTTTGAAGATGACGATGAACAGTTGTATGGTTTGAACTAAGCTTTATTGCTAATTCTTCAACTGATAATGCAGGATTTTCTTCAAGTAAGGCCTCGGGGAGCTTATCATCAAACTCAACTGGACGTCCTGTTCGATCATCATCTTCA
>NW_026364167.1:0-244 GCF_001194135.2 Octopus bimaculoides | reverse complement strand
TATATATATATATATATATATATGATGGACTCTCCCGTCAAATTTTATGGCGATCAAAATGTATGTGCTGTACATCAGATCACTTTCTCCATCAAATCGACTTTGCCTGAACGGGTGCACGTGTACCACATGTCGGCTGTAGAAGCAATCGCAAAACAAAGAGAGACGAAGTGTTTTGCTCAAGAACGTAACGTACCACCCAGTCTAGGAATTGAAACCACGATCTCACGATCGTGAGTGCAAC
>NW_026364166.1:0-355 GCF_001194135.2 Octopus bimaculoides | reverse complement strand
GTGAGTGTGTGAGTGTGTGTTTGTGTGTGTGTGTGTGTGCGTGTGTGATTTGTGACTATTCCAAGTGTGTATGTATGCATGTATGTGTGCATGCGTCGGATGTGTTCGTATGCAAATTACAAATCGTTTTCTTTGTATGTGGTTTATTCCCCAAACATTTGTTATCCTCAAGCAATATCTTTAATGTTTGTATAATCAATATAAAATGTAAATATTTGTATTCACATACATGCAGCTTCAGTTGCAGTCGGCCTCTTAATCCCAAGATTTCTTTATATTACAACAGTAATATAGTCCATGATACTTGAAATAAAGACAGGATGTCCATAGATGGAACGTCTTTGATTTTAGGTTT
>NW_026364165.1:0-382 GCF_001194135.2 Octopus bimaculoides | reverse complement strand
TGTGTGTGTGTGTGTGTGTGTGTGTGCGTGTGTGTGTGTGTGTGCACGCGTGTGTGTGTGTATGTATGTACACATACACATGCATACATATGCATACACACACACATACAGATACACACGCATACATACATGTATACATACATGTATACATACATAGACATACACATACACACGCGCACCAGCACGGTACCCATCAAATATGGTGGGGCTTATTTGCGGCGCCATTCCGGTATTCTTGCAGATTCTTGTTTTTGCTTCAAGCTTTGCACCAATTTCTTCATGTACTTTATTCTGTTTCTCTACCATTTGTTGTCAAATATTTTACCTTGCTTTCTTCCATGACTCACATTGTCACCTGTGTACTCTATTACTTCCCATCCAT
>NW_026364164.1:0-263 GCF_001194135.2 Octopus bimaculoides | reverse complement strand
ATTTGAGGTTTTAAATCTGTATGTCATATTTTTATTGCTTTAGTTTGGTGCATATATTTAAAATTTCAGCATCATTGAACCTTACATTTATATAAATGGCATATATTTATATAAACATAGTGAGCACACAATCACTAATTCATTTATTCACTCTCTCACATTTTAAAAATTGGATTAGATACTCTTTTTAAACATTTTTTTTATAATGCACTGTACAAAAATTGTCAAATGTTGCCATGTTTCCAGTGTTACTTAGAGTGCCA
>NW_026364163.1:0-382 GCF_001194135.2 Octopus bimaculoides | reverse complement strand
ATCTAGGTGTGTGTGTGTGTATACACGTGTGTGTGTATATATATATATATGTACACGTACATACATGCATATTATGAATGTGTATGTGTGTGTGTGTGTGTATATATACATCATGTATTCGGTGATGATGAATATCCCGGCTGCATTGTCTTATGCAATGACGCATAGATAACCGCATGTGTGGGTATATATATGTGTGTGTGTGTGTATATACATACGTATACATATACGTACACACATACACACACACCTACATATATGTGTGTGTGTGCATGTAATATTTGTCTGTATATATATCGATGTCTATATTCTATCTGCCGGCATATGCATATATGTATGCGTAATGTGTATGTATGTATGTATGTATGAATGGGTGTATATA
>NW_026364162.1:0-324 GCF_001194135.2 Octopus bimaculoides | reverse complement strand
GGACAATTTTTGGAAATTCCAACAGAGTCCACTTAAATTCCTCTTAACTTCTAGGAAAATAAATATTTTTTCGTGAAATTTTCTACAAATATACCTTGATGTATGTACATTTCGAGCATGTAGGAATTTTGAAGGAAACAAGTGCAGGTTATTTTTGAGAAGCGTTCCACACTCGGTGGTGTTTCGGAGCAAGTCGTCCATAATTGTTTCATTTTTCTCTATTATGTGCGTATGTGCATCCATAGATTTCTATTGAAGTAATAAGCAGAAAAGGGAAGCCGTCATAAGAAAACTTACGTTAAAAATAACATGCACATGATTTTT
>NW_026364161.1:0-275 GCF_001194135.2 Octopus bimaculoides | reverse complement strand
ATACACACACACACACACGCATACTTTTGTATGTAGTATGGACGCATGAATGCATATGTATACGCATAAGTATTATGCTTACGTAGACACACAATCATATATTCTTACATACATGCATATACCCATTCATGCATACGTACATGTACTCACATACATACATACTCATAGTCATGTATACAGTGCCACTAATTATTTGGTTATTCTTCTTGCTGGTGTTGCTGATGTTGATTATCGTGTTGATGACACCATCATCATCATCATCATCATCATCATCA
>NW_026364160.1:0-241 GCF_001194135.2 Octopus bimaculoides | reverse complement strand
TAGCAAGTCTTTATATTTACTGATGTTGTCAAATTCTTTCGCCGCTATATAATGATCAGAGGGAGTACTCATGTCAATTAATAAACACGTTTTCTTTGTCTGATCTTTTATAATAATATCCGGTTTATTAGCTTTTATAGCCTTGTCAGTATGTACGGGGAAGTCCCAGAAAATCGATACATTTTCTCCTCCAGTCACAGCTTCAAGATGGTGTTTATACCATTTGTCAGCGGTTTTGATT
>NW_026364159.1:0-206 GCF_001194135.2 Octopus bimaculoides | reverse complement strand
TCGTTCGTTCGTTCCTTCCTTCGTTCGTTCGTTCGTTTTTGGATGCGTATGATCGTTCGTTCGTTCATACGTACGTTCGTTCGTTCGTTCGTACGTTCGTTCGTTCATACGTTCGTTCGTTCGGTCGTTCGTTCGTACGTACGTATGTACGTTCGTTCGATCGATCATTCGTTCGTACGTACGTACATACGTTCTTTTGTTCGTTC
>NW_026364158.1:0-273 GCF_001194135.2 Octopus bimaculoides | reverse complement strand
TAATAATAATAATAATAATAATAATAATGGTTTCTGATTTAGGCACAAAGCCAGTAATTTTGAGGAGAGAAGGTAAGTTGATTGCATCGACCCCCCCAGTGCTTAACTGGTACTTGTTTTAGTGACCCCGAAAGGATGAAAGGTGAAGTGAACCTCAGCGGAATTTGAACTCTTACCATGAAGGTGGATGACATGCCTAGTGTTCTAAAGGTTCTGCCAGCTTGCTTCTTTAATAATAATAATAATAATAATAATAATAATAATAATAATAAT
>NW_026364157.1:566-676 GCF_001194135.2 Octopus bimaculoides | reverse complement strand
GTTGTTGTTAGCCTGCACAAGACAGGGCAGCACTATCTTAATAATAGTATTAGGACGGACACCAACAGAGGAAGATAGTCTCTCGATTCTATACAGGCTACATTCATTTG
>NW_026364157.1:244-556 GCF_001194135.2 Octopus bimaculoides | reverse complement strand
TCTCGATTCTATACAGGCTACATTCATTTGTACATTGAAAACATTCGCATCACATACACCACGCAGACGTATGCACACGTGGCACACATATTCTTACACACGCGCACATACAAACATACAATTTTGTTACAGCCTGTTCGATCTTGACAACTATCTGCTGCCCTCTGTTTGTGGACAGTCCCTTTAGAGTAGGGAATAGTTAATTCCAGAAATAGGTAAGCTAGGTTTTTTTTTTACATTTTCCGTAGGGACCTCCCTAGATTGTGTCGGTTGTTCGTGCTGAACCCATATGTGTATGGTACCCAGCGAATC
>NW_026364157.1:0-111 GCF_001194135.2 Octopus bimaculoides | reverse complement strand
CATATGTGTATGGTACCCAGCGAATCACTGTTCTTGGGTGGTTCGTTGTTTGTTAGCCTGAACAAGACAGGGCAGCACTTATCTTAATAATAGTACCTCCCTAGATTAGGT
>NW_026364156.1:0-238 GCF_001194135.2 Octopus bimaculoides | reverse complement strand
ATATATATATATATAGTTTATATTAAAATTATTATTAAGGATATCTAAGAGATACTACCATGCTAGATGGTAGTATCTAGTATCGAGCCAAAGCTCGACTCTAAAACTACATTAAATGTTCATACATCACCAGGAGCTCCGCGAGGCTCCGGCAATACTTTTTCACCACAAATTTCTCTCACTCTTTCTGCCTGTTTCTGTTGTACCTGTATTTCAAAGCCTTGTCACACTCTGTCAT
>NW_026364155.1:0-241 GCF_001194135.2 Octopus bimaculoides | reverse complement strand
TATATAGGTGTGTGTATATGTGTGTGCATATATGTATGCCTATATGGAAGTGCGTACTTGTGTGTGTATAAATTTGTGTACTGTATACTTGCATACATGTGTGTACTTATATGGCCGTGTGTATATAAGTGTGCGTATATTTGTGTGCACATGTGTGTATATGTGTGCACCATATGCTTGCATACATACGTGTGCATATATAGGTGTGTGTGTATATGTGTGCATATATGAATGTTTGTGC
>NW_026364154.1:0-346 GCF_001194135.2 Octopus bimaculoides | reverse complement strand
CTGAACAGGTTGGTCAACTGATTTTCATCGTAGCCCAGGGTCTCCCCCAAAGTGTCTTTGGACCTAAATCCCTCTAACCCGCTATAAAAATCTGCTGTGGAACTTCCGTTGCCGGCATTGCCCGCCCGAGAGAGTAGCTGAAGTGCCTGTTGGCATTCCAATTGCCAGTCCCCCAGCCTAGGTCTCTGCCTGATCCAATTACCAACGTCCATTAAGGACGTTAATTGCGGAAGGTAGAACTGGACATGCAGTGACCACACCTGCTCTCCATCCAGGTAAAGCCAAAGGTGCCTCAGCCTTAACGCGAATTTTCGCATCCTCAACCAAGGCATCCCTAGCCCACCCT
>NW_026364153.1:0-368 GCF_001194135.2 Octopus bimaculoides | reverse complement strand
ATCCAATTACTTGTTCAGTGTGTCTTCTGTGAGAATCAGAAGAGTATCTGCAACTTTGGGAGTTGTTCAGAGATCAGATTTTTTTGTTGTTGCATCCTTTGCCGATCTCCATGAATGTAATCCCAAGTAAACTATTGATCCCATCTGGATTTCATGGTTCAATTCTGATGTCCCATTTTTTAAATTTTTTTTTCTTTTCATAAAATTGTGAATACATCTATAAACTGTAAACAAAGTCTTTTACCGAAATAAAAAGGTAAAAAGAAATGAATAAAATATAATTTGATTTCAGAATGGGAAAGTTTCAACTAAACACTGCAATCTCATATGAGATCACTTAAAAATTACAAATTTCGTAATTATCTGTC
>NW_026364152.1:0-1148 GCF_001194135.2 Octopus bimaculoides | reverse complement strand
TATATATATATATATATATATAAATGAGCATACGTGCCATAAATAAATGAATAGAAATATACATACACACACACACATATATATAACGGAAAGCAAGAAAGATAGATAGGTAGATTGATTGTTAGATACGTAATAGATTGCTGTTCGATTGATATTTATGTATACATATACATGATTATATATACATAGATGCATACATGATCAAAACGGGAATAAAATTTCAATCCAGTCTTGATCACGTGTCCGACTTGAGACACGTAAGAACAAAATAAAAAAAAAATCGAGGACAAGAAAATTAAGAAAAATAAATAAATCAAAGACGTTGTAGACAATAGGATCTCAAAACTGTCCTTAATGTCACACTGGACAGCAATATATCTTCAGCTGATAAGGATACCTTTTGTTAATGCTTAAAAGGTCATGCATTGTGTAGGAATATTCTTTTCTACTTTAGGCACAAGGCCAGAAATTTTTGGGGAAGGAACCAGTCGATTAGGTCGACCCCAGTACGCAACTAATACTTAATTTATCGACCCCGAAATGATGAAAGGCAAAGTCGACCTCAGCGCTATTTGAACTCAGAACATAAAGACAGACAAAATACCGATAAGCATTTCGCCCGACGTGCTAACGTTTCTGCCATCTCACCGCCTTATAGTTAGGAATATTACCACATGGTATGGCATCGAGCTGCTGAACCATTAGCTACTCGGCATTTTGTCTGGATTTACATTCTGAGTTTAACTTTCGACGAGGTTTACTTTACCATTTATCCTTTCGGAATTGATAAAATAGTTACCATTGAAGCAATGAGTTCGAAAAAATCGACTTACACGTTCCCCCTAAAATTGGTGGCCTTGTATCAAAACTGGAAATTAGGGCTGAATGAATTATGAGGTGCATGATGCTTGGATGAGGTTACTCGGGAGGCGATCTAACACAATGAAATATTACAAACAGAAACAATAACAACAAAAAACCCAAACTCATACAGACATACGGGTAGGTGTTTATATACAAACATACAGACACACTCATCTCTCTCTCTCTCTCTCACACACATATAGTATAGAAATGGGCGTGGGTGTATGTGGAAAGAGTGAATGTGTGTGTATACATATATATATATATATATATATATATATATA
>NW_026364151.1:0-390 GCF_001194135.2 Octopus bimaculoides | reverse complement strand
TATATATATATATATATCGTTAATCAAATATATTCAATGACAATACAATATACTGAAATTTCTAATAAGTGCTCTTGGTAGGGATGTGTCTAAAACAAAGGTATTAGACATTTAATAAGAGAGAATATATATTATATAATGAAATAAGAGTGGGAAAATTACATAAAAAAATCATCACAGAAGATATATGTCCAAAATAATATTGTATTAATAGATAGATGTATATATAAATATATAAAGTATGATTATTAAAAAGTTTAAAAGTTTAAAATATCTTACAATCGTTTCATGAATGTATTACCCTTTGAAATGAAATCTAAAATTGATAATCATTATTAGGTAATACATCCACTTGTCAGAGAGAAAGAGGGTGAATTTCCATGTAGTCAA
>NW_026364150.1:0-631 GCF_001194135.2 Octopus bimaculoides | reverse complement strand
TACATATATATAGTTATGTGTGTATGTATAATATATATATGTATATACGTATATATGGTTACGAATGATGTGATTTTAGTCTATAAATTTCCTTCTCTGTACTAAGAATAGCCGTGAAATTCTTTGTTGTAAACGTGCAACTGACTTAACCGGTTCTATTGAGAATTTATACAATAAATATTGCTGTTATTAAATTTTTCGGGACATATAGGCGCTAATTAACTACATAAATATTCATGGGAAATATTCTTAAGAAATCTTAGAGAAACAAGACACTGTTCCTTTCTATTGTCAACTGTCGTTGTACTTGATATTAACTGATCTATCGTTATGAGAATGTTCGATTTCCATCTGAAGCTTCTTGGTGACCTATGACTTCAAGTTAGCTGTCATTTAATTGTTTATATTTTCTTCTCTTGAAATGAATCACAATATATTCTGACGGTTTGAGAAACTTCCAGCTGCTTTTATATTTTGGTTTCTCCAGGCCGTTTCAACACTATTGTTTGTTACAAGTAGGGTGAGATTCCATTGAACTGATTTTGCTATTGTGTTTTATGTATGTATGTATGTTTTTTATCTATCTATCTCTCACTCTCTCTTTCTCTCTCTCTCTCTCTTTTTATATATA
>NW_026364149.1:0-281 GCF_001194135.2 Octopus bimaculoides | reverse complement strand
CCAAACCATGTATGAATTGTTATGCGTGAAAGAGCTCTAAAACAAACAGAATAAAGCAGCCAAATGGTGCCACGATACGAAATAACCCTATTGAAAAGACCAGAGGAATAGAAACATTGCAACAAATGCAACGGATGAGTTAAAAGTTAAAAGTTATAAACCTGCTCTATGTGGATGATTTTGAATTCATAAGCAAGTTTTCGTACCTGTCCCTAGTTGGATAATATACACTACAACACTCCGTCGGTTACGACGACTAGGGTTTCAGATGATTGAATCAA
>NW_026364148.1:31313-32263 GCF_001194135.2 Octopus bimaculoides | reverse complement strand
TTAGATTTTGGGATCGATCCGGTACCAGACAAGGATTCTGGATTATTTTTTCCCCGTGTATTTTACTTAATTTTTGAGAGCAGTCGAGTTCATTTTTAGTATTCTCATTTGTGAGAGCACTCAAGTTTATTTCAGATATTTTCATTTTAAAAACAATCTCCGGCTAATCATTGAGAGGACGTTGGTGTTGCTTTGGCAGAGGTTTGCACTCTGAGTGCTCTTGTTATTATAAATAATGGTAATAATATTTCTTTAATTTAAATTTATATATGTATGTATATACATACAAACACACTTTATTATAGAATAAGAACCAGGCTTACAAGGAATATGTCCTGGAGTAGATTATTTTGTCTAAAGCCAGAGCTCCAGCATGGCCACAGTCAAATGCCAAACAAGTAAAAGGAAAAAAGAAAGAATGCATATATGAGGGAGATAGATAGATAGATAGATAGATAGATAGATAGATCGATAGATAGATGGGCAAGTAGATAGGTAGGTAGGTGGGTGGGTAGGTAGGTTGATAGAGAGATAGGTAGGGAGGTAGCTAGATAGAGAGATAGGTAGATTAAGGCGGCAAGGTGGCAGAAACGTTAATACAACGGGCAAAATGCTTAGCGGTATTTCGTCTGCTGTTACGTTCTGAGTTCAAATTCCGCCGAGGTCGACTTTGCCTTTCATCCTATCGGGGTCGATAAATTTAAATTAAGTACCAGTTACATACTGGAGTCAATGTAATTGACTTAATCCCTTTGTCTGTCCTTGTTTGTCCCCTCTATGTTTAGCCCCTTGTGGGCAATAAAGAAATAAGAAAGATAGGTAGGTAGGTAGGTAGGTAGGTAGATAGAGAGACAAGTAGATAGATAGATAGAGAGATAAGTAAATAGAGAGGTAAGTAGATAGAGAGAGAGAGAAATAGGTAGATGGACGAATCGATATACAAGGTAGAT
>NW_026364148.1:29781-30955 GCF_001194135.2 Octopus bimaculoides | reverse complement strand
AAATTAATGCATCCAAAGTGAAGCATGACTGCACACGAGTCGAGGCGTGTTTGACGTCACGGCTGCGTCACACCGCTTGGCTTCAACCGACCAGCAAACTGTTGCTTTCCTTTGGTCAATCACATTAGTCAGTAAGGCGTGACGCTGTTAGAAGCTGGTTTCATGGTTGCGAATTTTTGACATGTCACAGCACGAATAATGATAAAGACATCATCCACTGCATGTAAGCACTCCACCGATTATTTTCATCCAAGGGATCTAACTAAATGAAGTTATACACATATCTACTCATATATACACACACATATATACTGATTTCAGTCATTTGACTGTGGTCATGCTGAGGCATCACCTTAAAGGGTTTTAGTCGAAGAAACCCCAAGACTTATTCTTTGTAAGTCTAGCCCTTATTTTATCAGTCTCCTTTTGCTGAAACGCTAAGTCACGAGGGTGTAAGCACAACAACATCAGTTGTCAAGCAATGGTGGCGGGACAAACACATACACACACATGTACGATGGGCTTCTTTCAGTTTCCGTCTGCCAAATCCATTCATAAGGCTTTGGTTGGCCCAAGGCTATAGTAGAAGACACTCACCCAAGGTGCCACGCAGTGGGACTAAACCCAGAACCATTTGGTTGGTAACCAAGCTACTTACCAGGCCTGCACCTATAGTATAAGTATTGATTCATTCGTCTGTTGTTGTCGATGACGACCAAGGACATCAGATGAAAGAACAAGACAAGGCATGGTGTGTCCAGCTGTGGTCAAGCAGACTGTTGCGTGCTCAGAAGGCTCTGTCACAGGTTGGGCACTAGTGGTCAGTTGGGACCAAAAGCAAGGTGTAGGTTCTGGGCTTGCACAGTTCGCATTTTCTTTGTGCACCTACAGTCCTGCTCTGCTTGTAGGGGGTGGCACCTGTATTGGTGCAGCTTCATCAGAGAAGGGTACTCTTGTGCTTGAATTTTCTAGATGTCAGGGTTGATCTCGGGCCCACCCCCACCACCCACCCCCCCAATATGCAGCTGGTACTTAATTTATTGACCCCAAAAGGATGAAAGACAAAGCCAGCCTCGGCGGAATTTGAACTCGGAACGTAGCAACCGGTGAATTACCGCTAAGCAGTTCATCCAGCATGCTAATAATTCTGCCATCTTGAAATAATAATAATAAT
>NW_026364148.1:22723-27930 GCF_001194135.2 Octopus bimaculoides | reverse complement strand
TATATATATTCATTGCCCCATTTTGGTCAACCCATTATTGCCCCATTTTTCTTCAACGCCCCCTCCTGGATACTTTCACCACCCCCAGGGGGCGGTACCACCCACTGGGAACCGCTGGGTTAGACAGTTTGACAGGAGCTGACCAGCTGTTCAGGATCCACATCTGTTCTGGCACAGTTTCTACAGCTGGATGCCCTTCCTAATGCCAACCACTTTACAGAGTGTACTGGGTGCTTCAATGCAGCACCAGCACTTACAAGCCCACAAGATTAGGGATGCTCGGCTGGCGGGAGTTGCAGGGGAGGATCATATCTGCAAGGGCAACCATGCTTTTATTTAGCTTGACGAGCCTTCTCAAGCACAGCAAACCTGCATATATATCTATCTAAATGCAGGTAGTCATTGACTTACAGCCTATCTGCCTTACAACCAATTGACTTTATAATTTTCCCGCCAGCTCCAGGCAGCAATAATAAATTGTCCAGTTGAAATCTAATGGGTTTAATTTCTTAGAAATTAACCCATCTACGGATGATGTCAGATAACAAATCCTTCCCCTAGGTTTGGTTATCAATCGCCACTGTGTTGGATGACTATCCTCTCACAGAGACATCGAGGCAACCTCGTATTTGTTTATAAGACCACTGCTTGATACTCTGAAATTTTTGACCAACGCCAGTATAATAGTACAGGGTGGCCTAAAAGTAGGTTTACAGTTATCACATAAGCGCTTTAAATTTCTTTTAGAACATTTTGTCACATTTAAATTTTTATCTTACAAACTGAAAAGGAAGCTTGACAAAATTAACTTAATTAGCATAGAATAATGGTTTCGTATTTTTCTGTAATTAAGATCGAAACTATTAATATATGAATGCAAAAGAGATAGTTGAGTAACTGTAAAACCTACTTTTGGACCACCCTGTATGAAACAGAATGGTGTATGTGTGACTTTTACCTGAGAATGTACCTTGGGAATGTGAAAATACAAAACAAAGCTATGTATAGGCCTATAGGCCCGACTTACAACCAAACTGACTTACGACCAAACTGACTTACGACCAAACTGACTTAAGACCAAACTGACTTACGACCAAACTGACTTACGACCAGTCAGTCAGAACCAAATGTGGTCCTAAGTTGACAACAACTGGTATATATATATATAAGATCAGAATTGTTAGCATGCCAGGCAAAATGCTTAGCGTTGTTTTTATGTTCTGAGTTCAAATCCCCGTCTGTCGGGATCAATGAAACGAATATCGATTGCACACTGGGGTTGATGTATTTAGCTGCTTTCCCCACATTTCAGGACTTGTGTCTACAGCAGAGAGGACTGAGGATTTAATATTTACTATTACATGCAATAAATATGGATCGTTGTGTATCTGGTTCTCTGATAGTTGGACAGGCAGAAACAGGATATATTTTTACAATATATATAGTCTAATAATGTAGATAAATTGTATAATAATGTAGCAGGACAATTCTCATCAATAACAACTACCCCCTAGGACAATTACCCCACTCTCTAATATATTAAGAAGGTTTAAATCATCATCTGTTGTCCTCAGGGGTAATCGTCCTTGTGGGGCTATTGTCCATGGGGGGTAATTACCAAGACTCGGATAGATAGAGGGAGGGAGGGCGGGATTGATGGATGGATGGATGGATAGATAGATGGATGGATGGACGGACAAATATATGGATAGAGAGATGGATAGACAAATAGATAGATAGATATTATAGACAGAGAGAGAGAGATAGAGAGAGAGATAGAGAAAGAGAGATAGAGAGAGATTGGAAGATAGACAGATAAGTAGAGAGAGAGAAAGATAGACAGATAGGTCAAGAGAGAGAGAGAGAGAGACAGACAGACAGATAGATAGAGTGATGGATAGAGATAATTTGTTGGAAGAAACCTGTTTCTGTCCCTCTCTTCAAGCTTTAACTTCTCATCACCTGGCACAAAGCCAGCCCTCTCAACGCAACATACGATGGCCACCAAGTCAAGGCATCTTTGTTTTGCGAGGTACATGGTAACCTCAGTGGTGCCGGTGCCACATAGAAAGCACCCAGTTACACTCTGTAAAGTTGTTGGTGTTACAAAGGGAATCTGGCTGCAGAAACCATGTGAAAGCTGACAGACTTTAGCGTAGTCCTCTGCCTTTCCATCTCCTGTCGACCTCTCCAACCCATGCCAGCATGGAAAATAGATGTTAGGATGATGAAGATGATGACGATAGATGTGTGTGTGTGTGTGTGTGTGTGTGTGTGTGTGTGTGTGTGTGTGCGTGTATGTGAAGTAAATATGTATTTTTGTGTATTTTGCATTCTGTCCAGAAAAAATAAATATGGCATGTATTGGTTTGAGCGTAGGTGTGTGTGTGTGTGTTTATGTGAGTCTGTATACATGTGTATAAAAATGTGATGCACGCATGTGCGATTACATATGTATGTGTGCACATGAGTGTGTATATATAAGAATGTGTGAATGAGTAGGTGTGTGTTTACCGGTGTCAAGGACACACAGACAGAAAACTATATAAATATATATATATATATATATATATATATATATATATGTGTATGTGTGTGTGTGTGTGTGTGTGTGTGTGTGTGTATATGTATGTATATTTATATATACACACACACACACATATATATATATATATATTTATATGTAAGTATATATATATATATATATGTATATATGTGTGATTGTGTGTATATTGCATGCATGCCAAGGATATCAACATAATTCTATCTGCAAGTATATATATAAATCTTGATATATATATATATATATATTTATATATATATATATGCACAAACACATGTACACAGAGCATGGAACAGACGTTATATGAAGATGATATGCATACAAAATACACAAATACACAGACCAAGAGCCAATAATAATAACAATAGTAATAATATAGGGTATCCGTGTATCGACTCTACAGCAGAACAGCTATATCTGTCTCCCCTATTTCTTAAATCTCTCAACTGGCACAAAGCCATTCCCCCCCCCCATCAATACTACTCCCCTCCCTTCCAATTGAACAGTTTTTTTAGTCCTGCAAGGTACTTGGTGTCCCTGTCGATGCTGGTGCCATGTGAAAAGCAATGATGATGTGATGGTGCCACGTAAAATGCATTGGTGATGGTGCCACGTAAAAAGCACTGGTGATGGTGTGACATAAAAAGCTCTGGTGAGGATGTCGCATAAAAGGCACTGGTGATGGTGCCACATAAAAAGCAGTGGTGATGGTGCCACATAAAATGCACTGGTGATGGTGCCACATAAAAAGCACTGGTGATGGTGTCACATAAAAGGCACTGGTGATGGTGCCTCATAAAGGGCAATGGTGATGGTGTCACATAAAAGGCACTGGTGATGGTGCCACATAAAGGGCAATGGTGATGGTGCCACATAAAAAGCACTGGTGATGGTGCCACATAAAAAGCAGTGGTGATGGTGCCACATAAAATGCACTGGTGATGGTGTCACATAAAAGGCAATGGTGATGGTGCCACATAAAGGGCAATGGTGATGGTGCCACATAAAAGGCACTGGTGATGGTGCCACATAAAAAGCAGTGGTGATGGTGCCACATAAAATGCACTGGTGATGGTGCCACATAAAAAGCACTGGTGATGGTGTCACATAAAAGGCACTGGTGATGGTGCCACATAAAGGGCAATGGTGATGGTGCCACATAAAAAGCATTAAGTCCACTCTGTGAAGTGGTTGGTGTTGAGAAGGGCATCCAGCTGTAGAAACCATGCCCAAACAGACATTTGTAGCCTGGTGCAGTTCCTTCCTGTCAAACCATCCAACCCATTCCAGCATGGAAAGTGGACAGTAAATGATATGAAGACAAAATGTTACTCAACATCTTGTCTAGCATTCTAAGGGTTCTGCCAGCTTGTCTCATTATTATCATTATTATTATTAATATTATTAGTACCGCCTGACACGTCAAAGCACCCACTACACTCTCGGAGTGGTTGGCGTTAGGAAGGGCATCCAGCTGTAGAAACTCTACCAGATCAGATTGGAGCCTGGTGCAGCCATCTGGTTTCACCAGTCCTCAGTCAAATCGTCCAACCCATGCTAGCATGGAAAGCGGACGTTAAACGATGAGGATGATGATGATGATGATATATATATATATATATTAGAAACTCTGCCAGATCAGATTGGAGCCTGGTGTAGTGGGTGCTTTTACGTGTCACCCGCACGTAAATAATAATAATAATAATAATAATAATAATAATAATAATAATAATAATAATTATTATTATTATTATTATTATTATTATTAAAGCAGCGAGCTGGGAGAATTGTTAACATGCTTTACAAACTGCTAGAAATAACAGCCAAACCTCCCTTACAACACACCCCCTGGTAACTTAACACAGACACATTGGTTAATAAGGTTCCCTAGCTTCCTCGTACATAGGGCAAAGACAGAATGGTCATGGCTGGAGCGCCTAACCATAGTTCTGTTGGATCAGAAAATGAACAACCAGCTCCACCAAAACCATTGTCACAACAACCACTAGACGTACCATCAACGCCACCACTGCCACTACCACCACATAGATACTATAACTAGTGAACAGATTGTGTTCCACCACTCCAGCCACGACCAATACTACCATCATCATCATCATCAAGAACATTATTGCAGATAAGTGGTATACTACAACAGATGGTGCGTCACCAGCAGAACCTATACTACCACTACTACCACCGCCTCCACCATGCACTATTCTTACCAATAATACAATCATTGTCAGAAGTAACCACCACTACTTTCACTATCACTATCACCATCATCATCATCACCACCACCACCACAGATCATAAACCTCACCACTACCACCACCACCACCACCACCATCATCATTGCTACCTCCACCACCAACACCACCACATCATCATGACCACTACCACCACCACCATCATCTCCACCACTACCACCACCACCACCATCATCATTGCTACCTCCACCACCAACACCACCACCATCATCATCATGACCACTACCACCACTGCCATCATCTCCACCACTACTACCACCACCATCATTGCTACCCCCACCCCCACCCCCACCACCGCTACCATTCACCACCGTCGTAGTCACAGCCGTTCTCACCACCATCATCCTTATATATAATAGGTGCTAAACTACAGC
>NW_026364148.1:21260-22263 GCF_001194135.2 Octopus bimaculoides | reverse complement strand
AGAGAGAGAGAGATTGTGTGTGTGTGTGCGAGTTAAAATTGCTTGTGTCTATATATATATATATATATATATATATATATATATATACATACACACACATATATATGCACAAACACATACACAACAAACGTATATGTATACATGCACGCACGCACACAGACACACACACACAACTACATATACACACACATACTCGTACATATACACAAACACAATTATAAACAGGCAGGAAGCACACACAAAGACACACACACAAACTACACAAACACACACACACAAACTACACAAACACACACGTTATACACACACGTTATACACACACATGGCTATCGTTAAGAATCCTGCTTTACAAACGTCTTTCTGGGATTGTAGTCCTTACTTCAAGCTTGGTTTCTTCTACCACTTACAGGTCAAGACTGGCCTGGGGCTAAACAACAAGAACAAGGAAGGACACATTCGATAATGTAGTCCTAGATACACTATGTCAGAATAAAAAAAAAAAGGCAGGATGGTCACAGCTGCTGGAACATTTTTGATCATAGGTCTATCTGGATCAGGACTGACCTAGGGCTAAACAACAAGGAAAGACACATTCGATAATGTAGTCCTAGATACACAATGTCTGAATAAAAGACAGGATGGTCACAGTTGGAACATCTTGGATCATATGTCTGTCTGGTTCAGGACCTGACCTAGGGCTAAACAACAAGGAAGGACACATTAGATAATGTAGTCCAAGATACACTATGTCTGAATAAAAGACAGGATGGTCACAACTGGAACATCTTTGATCATAGGTCTGCTGGATCAGGACTGACCTGGGGTTAAACAACAAGAACAAGGAAGGACACTTTAGATAATGTAGTCCTAGATACACTATGTCTGGATAAAAGACAGGATGGTCACAGCTGGAGCATCTTTTCAATCATGGCTCTGCTGGATCGAAGCTGACCAGGGGCAAAACAACAACAACGAGAGGGACACATTAGATAATGTAGTCCTT
>NW_026364148.1:19287-20889 GCF_001194135.2 Octopus bimaculoides | reverse complement strand
AAATGATGTTCATAGAAGCAGGCGGGGAGGGGGAGGGGAGGAGGGGCACGGTGCCACTATCTTTTGCCACCCCCCCTGCCTGGTGCTAAAATGGGGACGGCAGGGCAGTGGCGGCACAGGACCCAGATATTATCAACCTCTGTCCAAGCACCTCACACACACTGTCACTGGAGATGCCACCCCGCACATACTGGAGGGGGGGAGGGCAGTCACCACAGCTATTGTTGTTTAGCCCTAGGTCAGTCCTGGTCCAGACAGACCTATGATCAAAGACGTTCCAACTGTGACTATCCTGTCTTTTATCCAGACATTGTGTGTCTAGGACTACATTATCTAATGTGTCCTTCCTTGTTCTTGTTGTTTAACCCCAGGTCAGTCCTGATCCAGACAGACCTATGATCATAGATGTTCCAACTGTGACCATCCTGTCTTTTATTCCGGCATAGTGTATCTAGGACTACATTATCTAAAGTGTCCTTCCTTGTTCTTGTTGTTTAACCCCAGGTCAGTCCTGATCCAGACAGACCTACAATCAAAGATGTTCCCACTGTGACCATCCTGTCTTTTATTCCGGCATAGTGTATCTAGGACTACATTATCTAATGTGTCCTTCCTTGTTCTTGTTTAACTCCAGGTCAGTCCTGGTCCAGCAGACCTATGATCATAGATGTTCCAGCCGTGACCATCTTGTCTTTTATTCAGGCATAGTATATCAAGGACTACATTATCTAATGTGCCCTTCCTTGTTGTTGTTGTTGTTTAGCCCGAGGTCAGTTCTGATCCAGCAGACTTATGATCATAGATGCTCCAGTTATGACCCTCCCATCTTTTCCCAATATACAAGTAACAAAGATAACAATCTACCCCATCCATTTTTAATATTTGTAATTTGAAGGTTATTTAGCTGTTGTTTCTAGCATGCCAAACAACCACAAGATTTTTTCCCCTTGTAGCTGGTGGTGAATTGGAAAGGGACAAACTGAGCAGGTCACCTCATCAACTTAATCTGCTAGAAATAGCAACCAAATCTCCCACATATCACATGGCCATTGAAAACTATACTGAAGGACGCATTGGTCGATGTAGTCATCATCATCATCATCCTCATTTAACGTCCGTTTTCCATGCTGGCATGGGTTGGACGGTCTGACCGGAACTGGTAAGCTGGAGAGCTGCACCAGGCTCCAGTCTGTTTCAGGATAGTTTTTACGGCTGGATGCTCTTCCCAACGCCAACCATTCCACAGTGTTCTGTGTGCCTTTTTTTATCTCGTATACTTTGTATTATATTTTACTCATTTATTGTGCTTTTAATTATTAATTTTTCTATATGTGACAATGGATTTTCATCGATGAGTTCATGAACCTTGGTTCTCTTCCCTAAAACTATATATTTATGTATATTTTACTCTGTGAAACTTAATTTAATTTTAATTTTTAATAAATTGATTTTAATTGAGTTTTTACCTGTAATTTTGGATTTTATCCCTAATATTATATAGGAGTGGCTGTGTGGTAAGTAGCTTGCTTACCAACCACATGGTCCCGGGTTCAGTCCCACTGCGTGGCATCTTGGGCAAGTGTCTTCTATTATAGCCTCGGG
>NW_026364148.1:15155-17655 GCF_001194135.2 Octopus bimaculoides | reverse complement strand
TTTATTCGACCAGTCTCTTTTTGCCAAACCGCTAAGTTATGAGGATGTAACCACACCAGCGTTGGCTGTCAAGTGATGGTGGAGTGGGGACAAACAGAGACATAAATACATACACACACATATATATGACGGGCTTCTTTCAGTTTCCATCTGCTAGATCCGCTCACAAAACTGGTCGGCCCGAGTCTGTAGTAGAAGACACCTGCCCAAGGTGCCATGCAGTGGGACTGAACCCAGAACCATGTGGTTAAGAAGCAAGCTTCTTACCACACAGCCACGCCCACAATTATATACATATGTTGGCACTCCGTCGCTTACGACGTCGAGGGTTCCAGTTGATCTGATCAACGGAACAGCCTGCTCGTGAAATTCACGTGCAAGTGGCTGAGCACTCCACAGACACGTGTACCCTTAATGTAGTTCTCGGGGGATATTCAGCGTGACACAGTGTGACAAGGCTGACCCTTTGAATTACAGGCTCAACAGAAACAGGAAGTAAGAGTGAGAGAAAGTTGTGATGGAAGAGTACAGCAGGGTTCGCCACCACCATCCCCTGCCGGAGCCTCGTGGAGCTTTTAGGTGTTTTCGCTCAATAAACACTCTCAACGCCCGGTCTGGGAATCGAAACAGCGATCCTATGACCGCGAGTCCGCTGCCCTAACCACTGGGCCATTGCGCCTCCACACAATAATAATAATGATAATAACAATAACAATAATCCTTTCCAGTATAAGCACAAGGCCTGAAATTTTGAAGGGAGGGGCTTAATCAGTTACATCAACATTAGTGTTCTTAACTGGTGCTTATTTCATCAACCCTGGAAGAACGAAAGGCAAAGTCGGCCGCAGTGGAATTTGAACATAGACATATAAAATGCCACGAAAGCATTTTGCCCAACATGCTTACGATTCTGCCAGCTTGCTGCTTGCTTTCAAATTTTGGCACAAGGCCAGGAACTTCAGAGGATGGGATAAACCAATTACCTCAACCCCCAGCGCTCAACAAGTTCCTGTTTTATCAACCCCAATACACGACAGGTATTCATTTTATCGACCCCAAATGTTTGACGGGTACTTATTTTATCGACTCCAATGTTCAACGGGCATTAATTTCATTGACTCCAAAATTTGACAGATGCTTATTTTATCAACCCCAATGCTCGAGAGCTATTTATTTTATTGATCCCAATACTCGACAGGTACTTATTTTATCGACCCCAATGTTCAACGGGCATTAATTTCATCGACCCCAAAATTTGACAGATGCTTATTTTATCAACCCCAATGCTTGAGAGCTATTTATTTTATTGACCCCAATACTCGACAGGTACTTATTTTATCGACCCCAATGCCCAAAGGGGATATATTTTGTCAACCCCCAAATAGATGAAAAGCAAAGTCGACGTTCAACTCCCAATGTAAAGATGGAGAAAATGGTGCTAAGCATTTTCCCCCAGCGTGCTAATCATTCTGCCAGCTCACCACCTTGTGTGGCTAAGTTGATTACATCAACCCCAGTACATGACAGGTACTTTATTTTATTGACTCGGAAAGAATGAAAAGGCAAAGCCGACCCAGGCGGTATTTGAACTCAGAGCGTAAAGCACTATAAGAAATACTTCAAAAGCTCTATTCAGTGCTTTACCAATTCCCAACCACATGGTTTTGGTTTTGGTTTCTTTTGCCGAACCACTAGGTTACAGGGACGTGAACATACCAACATCATTTGTCAAACAATGGCAGGGGAGACAAACACAGACACACAAACATATACATACACACACACACACACATATATATATATCATCATCATCATCGTTTAACATCTGCTTTCCATGCTAGCATGGGTTGGACGATTTGACTGAGGACTGGTGCAACTGGATGGCTACACCAGGCTCCAATATATAATAAATATACGATGGGCTTCTTCCAGTTTCAAATGGTGATGGGGGACAAAGACGTGTGTGTGTGTGTAAACACATATATACACATACATACAGACAGACAGACATACAAAATGGGCTTCTTTCAGTTTCTGCCTACCAAATCCACTCATGAGTCTTTGGTCAGCCCGAGGCTATAGTAGAAGCCACTTGCCCAAGGTGTCACACGGTGGGACTGAACCCCGAGCCATGTGGTTGAGAAGCAAGCTTCTTACTACAGATATATCTTTTGTTTCAGTCATTAGACTGCGGCCATGCTGGGGCACTGTCTTGAAACATTTTAGTCAAGTGAACTGACCCCCAGGACACTTTCTTTTCAAGCCTGGTAACTAATTCTATCGATGTATTTCGCCAAACCACTAAGTTAAAATCATGCATATCTTGTATGGGACGTTGACGAAATTTCCTGTGTCATAGCCCTAGATAATTTGTTGAGCACTTTTAGCAATGAAACAAGGAAAAACAAACACTTGTCTAAGAGGAATCCTGATTAATGCTGTGAAGTATACATGGGTCTTGTGACTGAGAACATACACACAAACACACATATATATATAT
>NW_026364148.1:7005-8801 GCF_001194135.2 Octopus bimaculoides | reverse complement strand
ATATATATATTCTTAAACAAGAATATTATTGATAGTGACTTCGAAGTTTCGGCCAGCTACGCCATCGTTAAGACATATATATTAACAAACATTAATAATATATATATATATATATGTATATATATTTATTATGTGTGTGTGTTTAATGTTGAGGTTTCCGTTGGTATTAAACGTGTGTGTATATGAATATATACACACATATACAATACAGAATCACTTATATATATATTATTTCGTTTTAAGATATCCACGATTTTTGGTAAATGTAAAAAATTCCGGCAATGAACAATGATAATCCGTTAAATACACACTAATCACACAGCGAGTGAATGTATATATACATGTGTTTGTGTATATGATGAATATATAGGGGTATGTGTGTGTGTGTGTAAAAATGTATACGTATATATATATATTTTTTCGTAGCTTGATACAGTATGCGTGTATATATGTATGTATATAAACGTTTTTGTGTGTATATGTATGCACAACGTATTGGTGTATATAGATATTTTTTTTTATGCGTGCAGTTTGACAAAATGTGTGTGTGTATATAGATAAATATGTATGAATTGTGTAGCTAGGCGTGTGTATACGTACGTCTTTATATATATTTTTTATGCGTGTAATCGATCAATGTATACATATACATATAAACGTGAGTGTATGTGTAGATTTCATAATATATGTGTACATTAAAAATATATAATATATGTATATTTGAAAATAAGAGGCGTATGTATCTGCATATATATATATATATATATATATATATATATATACACACACACGCGTCCTGTTAATGAATTCCTTGATCACAGAATATAGAAACAGACAATAATTAATAAAGATCGCTAATCCAAAAAATGTAATCTAATTACGGAGAAGGAATGAGAAAAAAATAATTTATTTCTAAAGATGTTTTATGGACCGTTTCATTGTCTTATACATATATATGTGTGTATATATAATTATATATAAGCATATGTGTTTATATACGCGCGATCATGTGTATACAGGATGCATATATAATGATATGGCAGGAATTGTAGCAGAGAAACGGCCGCTGGCCACTGTAGTGATAGTGTTTTGTATTCCTCCTCTCTGGTTTTGGCAGTATTGCTTGCAAAAACTCAAAAACATGTGCGTGTGTGTTGAAAGACACACGCAAACACATATATATTACTAGTGTACGTATAAATGTACGCGTATGTGAGTATGTTTACAAATATATGTGTGTGTGTGTGTCTGTGTGTACGTATGTGTAAGTGTGTGTGTGTGTGTGTGCGTATATATATATAAATAATATATATAAGTTTGTGTGTGTATATATATATATATATATGTATATAACTACTTAGTACTGTGTGTACGCGTATAGATTATATACGATCGCATGTATACATTAAACCTGCATATATCATGTATAAATGTGTGTGTGTGTAAAAATGATCGTAAACAATATACGTATATATATATATAACTATATAATGCTATAGATGTGTGCGTTTATAACAATTCTGTATATATCATGTATAATATACGACAGTATGTCGATCAACTGTGTTATATATTATATATGATCGTGTATAAATGGGTACATGGAAGTATATTGACTGTATATATATATATATATATGATATTTGTGTAGAATCGAGTATTTGACAGTATGTATATCAACTGTGTATATTATTATGATGATGATCGCGTGTATGTACTATAACACAAATGTATATATATGTGCGTATGTATAGAATGATCGTATGACAAGTCTGTATATATATATATATATATAT
>NW_026364148.1:5495-6292 GCF_001194135.2 Octopus bimaculoides | reverse complement strand
TCCCCCCGTCTCTCTCAATGTATCTCTCTCTATGAGTCTTTCTATATTTCTGTCCTATTTCTTCTTTTTCTCTCCCTTTCTCTCTCTCTCTCTCTATCTATATATCTATATGTGTGTGTGCGCGCTCGCGCATGTGTCTTAACATTCTTATTAAATCGTCCTCATACTCTCCCTCCGTGTACATGTCATACTCTCTCTCTCTAGAGATAGAAAGATAGACAGACAGGCAGATAGATAGATAGATAGATAGATAGATAGATAGATAGATAGATAGATAGAGATAGACAGACAGGAAGACAGGCAGATAGGCAGACAGACAGGCAGATAGATAGATAGACAGACAGACAGAGAGATAGATAGATAGACAGACAGACAGATAGATAGATAGATAGATAGATAGATAGATAGATAGATAGATAGACAGAATGTTACTGCTTTCTTCTCTCTACACCTTTTGTCATCTCTTCCTCCTCCTCCTCATCTCTCTCTCTCTCTATTTCTATGCATCTATCTGTCTACACTCTCTTCAACCCTTCCTCCTCACCATGGTTTTTCTCTCTCTCTCTCTACTCGTCTTTATACGTTTTCCTCGTCCCCTTCCTCCTCTTCCTCTCTCAGTCTATCTCCCTCTTACCACTGCTACTGCCACCACCACCATCTTCTTACTCTATCTTCCTACTTTGCTATACTATACCATACTGCTTTTCTCCACACTACACTCTATTATCTCCCCCTCTTTCTTTCTCTCTCTATCTATATATATATATATATATATATATATATATATATATATATAT
>NW_026364148.1:3292-5110 GCF_001194135.2 Octopus bimaculoides | reverse complement strand
ATATATATATATATATATATATATATATATATATATAATCTTTATCTATCCATATATTTCTATGGATATCTCTCTATCAATCTATCCATCTCTATCTCCCGCTCTATCTCCGACTCTTGTTATCCATATCTCTATCTATAAACAGGGAGACAGATAGATCTACTCTCTCTCTCTCTCTCTCTCTCTCTCTTTCAATCGATATCTCTATTTATACATAGACAGACAGATAGATCCATCCATCCACATCTTTCTCAATCCCCCTCCTTCTCTCTTTCTCTCTTTCTCTCTCCCTCCTCCCACTATTACCAACACTGCCACTTCTACTACTCGCCACTGGCAGTTGATGCTGGGTGTATCAGTCAAAGTGGTGGCGAGGATGGTGGTGATGCTGGTATAGCGATGGTGACAGATATAGTGAAAACGATGGGGGTGGTGGTCGTGGTGTTGACAGTTGTACCACTCTTATGATGGTGGCGACTGTGACTTCAATGCAGCGGTTAATGCGATGGAAGTGGGGGGAGATGGTGGTGATGGTGGGAGTTACAATAGAATCGATGATGGTGGTGGAGGAGGCGGCTGTCGCTACAGTGATAGTGGTGGTGGGGGTGATATTTAGCTCCGGATCGCCAACTTGATAGAGCAGCCAAGACAGACTTGGTCTTGGTCAATGTTATCCTAGCCGTGACCATCACATCGATTTCTTTTTTCCACATACGCACACACACACACAGAGCATATTTAGCACGTCCTTATCAAACGTGTCCTTCCTATTATAAACACGGAAGACAATTTGCAGGGAATTTGGCTGCTATTTCTAGCAGACCTAGACGACCGTATAGAAGCTGGTTTGAGCCATTAGTGTTAGTTATTTAACCCTAGGCTCAGTGCGCACCGGAGAGACACACAACCAAAAATATCCCAGGCATGACCACCACGCTTATTTTTTCTAGGCAGCATATTTAGCACATCGATATTTTACGTGTCCTTCCTATAATAAACACAGAAGACAATATGAAAGAGATTTGGCTGCTATTTCTAGTAAACAGCAAGCACCATATAGAAGCTGGTCAGTCACACTAAACAGACATACAACCAGAAGTAACCCAGCCATGACCATCACGCTGATTTTTTTTCTAAACAGTATATCTAGTACTTCCTTATCTAATGTGTCCCAATTATAAACACAGAAAACAATTTAAAGGAGATTTGGCTGCTATTTCTAGCAGACCGAGCTAAGCATGAAGAAGATGCTTTTGCACTATAGTTGCTGTTGGTGTATACCAGCCGTGACCATCCAATTTGGTTTTTGTTAAAGACAGCAGTGTGGGATTTGAGGGACATTTAGCTGCTATTTCTAACAGGCTGAAACAGCCCACATAGGTGGTAGTGGTGGTAGTAGTATTAATAGTGGTGGTGGTCTTCACATAGTTACACTACAGTCATAGGTGTAGCTTGATGATGCACTGTGCTTGTTTAGCAGAGTGCTGCACCAGTTTAGTGTAAGTGTGCACTTAGATGCAGTACATTACAGTTTTGATAATGCAGTGTAACTTGAAACTGCATCACAGAGTGAGGCCTTGGTACAGAAGTTCCAGCGCTTTGAGGTACGTGGGGACCATCTCTTCGCTACTATTGTTCCCAGGTCTAATCTGATCCAGACTAGTAACATCTGTTATGGTCCAGCACCTGTTAGGGCCTCACCTATGGATTAACTAGTATGTGTACCTGCCGTTTCAAACCCAAACTATGACTGCTCTAAAAACTGCTAGTGGCTTGGTCAGCGAATCCACTATGTCCATCGATAATCATTGGCAAGAC
>NW_026364148.1:1555-2888 GCF_001194135.2 Octopus bimaculoides | reverse complement strand
AACCCTAACCCTAACTCTAAAACCTAACCCTGACCCTAAAACCCTAACCCTAAAACCCTAACCTTAATACTAAAACCCGAACCCTAACCCTAAAACCCTAAAGCTAAAACCAGCACGAACGACGTCATAAATAACAGTACCGCCGATAGTTGTTGTTGACAAACAAGGGCACTAATTTTATTCAAGGGAAAAGATCCCATTACACCGCCAGAACGTGTTGTTGACAAACCACAGCAGTAATTGTTTTCACCTCAATAGACGTCAGTGATTGGTTTAAATTACCGAAATATAACAACTTTTAACATGAAATAACTTGGAATATAGAAACTTTTCTTAACAAGGCTAAGAAAAAAAGATGTTTTATAAGACACATTCTACCAGTATCCCAAGTTTGAAAGTCTTTCGTTAGAAAACAAATGGTGTCTGCCAAATCAGAAAGATCCCAAACAACACTATCCCAAAGTGGGTATGCATGTGACAGTGGGCCACATGCGAACTTGTATTCCCACTGGAATTCCGAACATGACCTCTGCACCTCAACAATAAATGACTCCGGCTATGGCAACCACGCTGTCCAACGCACATGCTCTCCCAGTGGAGCATTTGTCAAATTTCCTAGCTGGACCTTGCTGACATAGTCCAAAGGCGTGCAGAGCATTACGTTTGGCACCAGCTTGGTTGCAGGAGCTGCCGGAAGAGTGTCGAGTCGAACACTTAAACCGCCTACAGGGCTCCACTCCGGATTTCTTTGAAGGTTGTTTCCTTTCCGTAACCCTGGAATGGGGGCCCATACTGGGTACTGTCAGCCGGAGCCAGCTGAACCCGGGACTCATGTCAGGCAGGGTCGTCACTCCCTGAAGTAGTGAAGAAAATTGCTACCCACTACCTAAAATATATATATATATTAATTTATGTATATATTAATATTATCTCAGTCATTAAAACTTTCGATAATTTGAATACGTTAATAGTTACCAGAGGTAGCAAAATTACACTAAAAAACAAGATATCCCAGCCGTTTTACAGGTTGATATACCAAGTTAAAGTGATACATTTTGAGAAGATATGGATAATAATAAATGGAGCAAAACGCATGTCAATAAAAGTTCCTTTAATTCCTACACATGTTTCAAAATAAATGATAGTACTTTCACAAAGAAGAAAGAGCTGTTGGGGTTCCTCATTCATTTCTCTTCAGGGAGTTCATAATAAAACATGTAATAGCAAGACAAAAACGAAATGATGAGGTAACTTACGAGCAGAGATGTTACGGAGAAAAGATGTTAAAATCAAAATTCATACGTATTAAATCCAATTTTGATTTTAACATCTT
>NW_026364147.1:0-552 GCF_001194135.2 Octopus bimaculoides | reverse complement strand
GAGAGAGAGAGAGAGAGAGAGAGAGAGAGAGAGAGAGAGTCATTGAAAAAGAAGGAAGACTTATTTAAGTGTTTCTCGCTAAATGAACATTGTTAACGTGTCAGACAGTTAACCAAACAAATAAATTAGGCCTATCGTTGTATGTCTGTGTGTCCAGTCTAGACATGCGTCTGTCTGTGTGTATTGATTACGTGGCGTATTGTCATGGTATAGTGAAGATTACGCCCAAGAAGATATTGTTTTTGTGCTACCTTAACACCGCCGTCCCCATCTGCTAGAATTTTTGCTGTCACAACAACGCCCCACCCCCAACCGCTACCACTGCTACCACTCCTTCCCTACCACCCCTTCTGCCACCCCCCTCTGCCACCCGCTTCCATTCTTCGACTACTACCCACTGCTGCCTCGAACATACCAACACCAGACATCACAAAAGACACCGCCATTGCAAACCACAGTCACCACCACCATCATCATCATCATCGTTATCATCGTCATCATTATTACCATCATCGTCATCACCATCATCATCATCATCATCGTCATCATCAT
>NW_026364146.1:0-461 GCF_001194135.2 Octopus bimaculoides | reverse complement strand
GTGTGTGCTTTTAATTTTTTTCTTCTCTCCACCTGTTTTCTTTCCTCATTCCTTTCTGCAGAAGAGCGTACGCTCGAAACATCAAAGTCGTCTTCCATTTTTCCCGAGCGTTAAACTGGTTTGTTGTTCCCTCATCCATCTCTCTCGATTGTTGTTTTTCTTTTTGCATAATTTTGAACTATATATATTCTTTTATTCTTTTACTTGTTTCAGTCAATTAACTGCGGCCGTGCTGGAGCACCGCCTTTAGTCGAACAAATCGACCCTAGCACTTATTCTTTGTAAGCCTAATATTTATTCTATCAGCCTAGTTCGCCGGGCCGCTAAGCTACGGGGACGTAAGCACACCAACATGGTTATCGAGTGACGGTGGTGGTGGTAGGGGGAGAACAAACAGTGACACACAAATATATGCATATACATACATACATACATACATACATATATATGTATATATATAT
>NW_026364145.1:0-420 GCF_001194135.2 Octopus bimaculoides | reverse complement strand
GTGGCTATGCTCGTGTGTGTGACATTTTGGTGTGTATGCAAGATTAAACACATTATAATAACCATATAAACAGTATAAATATTTCCTTCACTTTTCTGAAAACAAAATACATAATTATTTCTTTTTTCAAGTCTGCTTTTCATTTCTTTTTTCCGCCTCATTTTTATAGTTATGTTTTTCAGAAATTTTTTTCCACATTTTAATCACAACCCATCACTCTTCCGCCATATCTTTCTGCTAATTTCTCATTAACAAAATACTGTCCCTTACACAAACAATCTAAAGCTGTCAATCTAGGAACCTAATTTGTTCAGATTTCGCTATTTATTTATTATATATTTTATTTTTAGGTCTTTTATTCTGTTTTTTCTTCTCTCTCTATGTTATTCATCAATCTATCAATAACGTTTTTTTTTTCGC
>NW_026364144.1:0-321 GCF_001194135.2 Octopus bimaculoides | reverse complement strand
CCAGGCTATTCTTATTCTAGCAGCTACACTTTCAGCGCACCCACCCCACCACTAACTTGGACTCCCAGATAGCGGAAGCTATCAACTACCTCTAGTTTTTCTCCCTGGATGAGACAGAAGTTCTTTCCTGTTTGTTTACAGTGTTTATTGCACCTGAACATCTGCCACATACAAAAACTAACTTCCTAGTTAACCTGCCTTTGATATTGCTGCACCTCTTATGTGTCCATAGCTAGCACTGGGTACATCTTATAGAGTTACTACCTACACCTTCTACATATTGAACAGGGCCATCTACCTGAAGGGGTTTGTGTTTTATCT
>NW_026364143.1:0-216 GCF_001194135.2 Octopus bimaculoides | reverse complement strand
ACACCTGTAAAAGTATAGGACAAGCTATTACTTCTAGTAAAGTAAAGAAAGAAACTTTTTATTTAAAATATTGCAGCTAAAATTTAAATTTGAATATTAAAACTTATTTTATTATAGTTTACAAATAACACTATACTTATTTAAGTAGAATTTGGGTAATTTACTGCCTTAAATACAGAAAAAAGTGACTAACTAGACAAACTTACAAATTAGCTG
>NW_026364142.1:0-555 GCF_001194135.2 Octopus bimaculoides | reverse complement strand
AGTCAAATGACTGAAACAAGTAAAGG
Source organism: Octopus bimaculoides (assembly GCF_001194135.2). Classification (NCBI taxonomy): domain Eukaryota; kingdom Metazoa; phylum Mollusca; class Cephalopoda; order Octopoda; family Octopodidae; genus Octopus; species Octopus bimaculoides. The sequence goes on along the minus strand of NW_026364142.1, from coordinate 529 downwards.
AGAACAAGAGTAAAGAGTATATACGATGGGTTTCTTTCGGTTTCTGTCAACAAAATCCACCCACAAGGATTTGGTTGGCCTGAGGCTATAGTAGAAGACACTTGCCTAAGCTACCACACAGTGGGACTGAACCCAGAACCATGGGATTGGGAAGCAAGTTTCTTACCACACAGCTTGCACGTAAGATAAATCAAAAATATAAAATATAAACAAGATAAAGAACAAAAATGTCAAAAGGACGTACCTAATAAACGCATCAGATTGATGCTCAGAGAAGGTTTAAGATAGAAAAAAGAGGGTTTGACATTTCAAGCATGGCTCTTCATCAGAAAGAGGCAAAAAGTAAAAAGTATGGAGAGACTTTTCACTTGCCTATTATTATACACTCACACACATCTGTGCCTTTCTGACAATTATCTGGAGTATTTAATTCTTGAATGTCCTAACACTGGATTATGTTATACCTTTGAATTCCCTCAGAATACATCAATTTTGTAACTTTGATTATATTTTTTAAAATCTTTTATTG
>NW_026364141.1:0-273 GCF_001194135.2 Octopus bimaculoides | reverse complement strand
CCCTTTTAATTTGTATATATATATATATATATATATATCTTTTACATGTTTCAGTCGATGGTCAGCAGCCATGCTGGGGCACCGTTTTGAAGGATTATATCAAACAACTCTCGCCCAGTTCTTAATTTTGTTTTTAAGTCTGATTCGTTTTCTATCTGGTCTCTCTTTGTCTAACCGCTAAGTTACGAGGACGTAAACAGGTTGTCAAGTAGTGTGGGAACACACCTCTTTCTATCTATCTATCTATCTATCTATCTATCTATCTATCTATCT
>NW_026364140.1:0-345 GCF_001194135.2 Octopus bimaculoides | reverse complement strand
AAGTATAGCAAACACATAGCAGTGCTTTTTTTCTTTTGCCAATCGTCTCTCGAAGAGACGGGTAGCTGTACTTGCTGTGGCATCTTCCTGTGACGGGTCATCGATTGCACACCCACACATTTTTCATATATTATACGCAAATTAAGATTTTTGCTTAATGCTTGGTTTCCTGCAACAGCTGTCGAGTTAAGATATTGCGCATTTCCTTTGTATTTTATTCTGTATACATTGTGCTCTGTGTAAATATATATATATATACATATATGTATATATGTATGTATGTGTTCACACGCACACATATACACACATACATATTTATATGTATGTGTGTGTGTTTCTCACGAC
>NW_026364139.1:1683-2063 GCF_001194135.2 Octopus bimaculoides | reverse complement strand
AAGTTACTTTGCACAACATGCACACACATATTAGCTGCTACACACTTGTGTTTGCACTTACAGACACACTCACGCATGTGATTTCTTTACACACACATACGTAACACAGCTTCTGACACCCACACATATACACACGCCCGTACACACACGCACACATCGCTCCAGACAGCGCACGTACTTGTTTGCACATAGACATACACACCCATACGTACACATGTACACGCTCTGATACGTACATATACACACACACACAAACACACACGCACACATACACACACGCACACATACGCTCACATATTCATACTTACCCACACATACACACGGGCTCACAAATACACACGTGCTCACCCATACCCATATATACACTCACACACATCATC
>NW_026364139.1:127-369 GCF_001194135.2 Octopus bimaculoides | reverse complement strand
GTTTGATAATATGCTTGTTTTATCATGTTTTTGTAGCAAAAGTATCTTCATCATCCATGCCACTTTTAGCATCACCAACAACATTGAATTAACAGCAGCAGTATCAGCAACAGTAGCAATTGTAGTTTCAATGTTTGTCATCATGGCGAACAGAAACAATAACCCAGCCTTCATCATTCTCGTCGTCATCATCTTCCTCATCTTCATCATCATCATCATCATCATCATAATAATAATTGCAA
>NW_026364139.1:0-102 GCF_001194135.2 Octopus bimaculoides | reverse complement strand
TGCTGCCAGCATCGCCACTATCATCACCAACACCATCACCATTATCACCACAACCACCGCCCTCATCATCATCATCATCATCATCATCATCATCATCATCAT
>NW_026364138.1:0-230 GCF_001194135.2 Octopus bimaculoides | reverse complement strand
TATATAAATGCATAAATATATATATACTTATATGTGTGTGTGTGTATGGCGTGTGCGTGCGTGTGTGTACGTATGTATAACATTATTTTTAAGATTTCCAGTTGACTGTTTGTCCATTCCATGAGATAGTAACATCAAAGCTGGTGTTGTGTTTCCTTGGTTATTTATTTTACGCACATACACACACACACACACACACACACACTCACACTCATACATATACACATACA
>NW_026364137.1:0-232 GCF_001194135.2 Octopus bimaculoides | reverse complement strand
ACATATGCAAGGTCCGAGTGTTTCGTGCGTTGGCAAAGTGCCAAATGACGAAACTCTCGAACCTTGAGTTACTCTGTCGCTTCTCCTAAATATTAATAAAGATATACATATAAACATATTTTGAGTTCTAGTTTTCCTGTTTACATCAACATACCTGTACACACACACAATGCATGCATACAAACATTCATACACACATACATACATACATACATACATACATACATACATA
>NW_026364136.1:0-228 GCF_001194135.2 Octopus bimaculoides | reverse complement strand
TATATATATACATAGATATATACATACATATAAACATATATATATGCATACATATATATATGCATATATACATACATATATATACATATATATACACATAGATAAATTTGCATATGTATATATGTATATATATGCAAATTTATCTATGTGTATATATATGTATATATATGTATGCATATATGCATATATATATGTTTATATGTATGTATATATCTATGTATATATATA
>NW_026364135.1:0-214 GCF_001194135.2 Octopus bimaculoides | reverse complement strand
TATATATGCGCAGTAGATCTGAAAAAATTAGGACGTATAAGCGGGAGGTATGGAATTGATTACCTCGTGTTTATATATTTTAGTTTTGGGTGTACCTGTTGATAACTTCACCGAGCAAATTATCTTAATTACTAAATTAAGTCAGAAACCAATTGGTTCAGGAGAAGAGATGGTAAAAGTTTTTATTTTTCATTTCCTTCCTTTCGGGATTTTA
>NW_026364134.1:0-239 GCF_001194135.2 Octopus bimaculoides | reverse complement strand
TCTATCTATCTATCTATCTATCTATCTATCTATTTATCTGTCTGTCTGTAACACCGTTAATTCGGGCTCGTTTTCTTTCTCTCCACTTTTTCTCTCACCATCTGCTTTCTCTCTATCTGTTTTCTCACATTATTCCTTTCTGAAAAAGGGCGTAGGCTCGAAACGTTACAAACTTCTTCCATTTTTCCTGAGCGTCAAACTACTACACCCTGTTTGTTGTTCCCCCCCGTCTTAGTTTT
>NW_026364133.1:0-660 GCF_001194135.2 Octopus bimaculoides | reverse complement strand
GCATTTACATGAGTAATAATGCATCCTTTCATGTGCATGTTGCTAAATTAGCAATAAAATGCAGGTGGCTGACAAGATGCATTCTTAGAACTTTTAGAACAAGAGATCAGGAAACCATGATGGTACTCTGGAGGACACTTGTCCTAAGCCACTTTGATTATTGCTCTCAGCTATGGTCACCAACCAGTGTCAAATTAATCTCAGAACTTGAGGCAATCCAACGAAGCTACACCAAGAAGATAGCCTCTATGCAGCATATAAGCTATTGGGAATAACTCAAGAGATGAAGACTCTATTCCTTAGAGCGTAGGAGAGAAAGATATGTCATAATATACATCTAGAAGATCCTCGAAGGAATTGCCCCAAACTTTGGCATCGAAACTTACACAAATAAAAGAACTGGACGCGATTGCATAGTGCCAAGGACTCCAAATTTGCCATCAAGATGTAGGACAAGATACTGCAATAGCCTGGGTTTCAGACGTCCACAGCTCTTCAATATCCTCCCGAAGGACTGAGAGACCTGCATAGGGTGGATGTAGGTGTCTTCAAGGTGAGGCTGAACCTCTTCCTGTCGGGTGTCCCATATGAAACAACTTCGCGGCAGGATGTGCAGATGAGGGCAGCTGCATCAAATTCTCTCATGCACCAAATGTCAAT
>NW_026364132.1:0-554 GCF_001194135.2 Octopus bimaculoides | reverse complement strand
TGTAGCCTAGTGTTTAAGGTGTGGCACACACGATCATGAGCTCGTAATTTTGATTCCCAAAATGGCATTGTTTTGAGTTTCAAAAATTAGTTGAAACAAAGGCAGCATATGTTTACAGAAATATAGAAACAAATGGGTTAAACCCACAACTATAATCCAGCGCTTATAGCAGTGTTATTATGACTGTGAGGTAGCATTCAATCCCCCACTAAAAGTAAAGGACGAGACATTCCTAGGAATACTTCTAGACATCGAAAGAAATCTGGCCAACCTGTTAGAGGCGGTGCATAGACTGCTAGGAGTTGAAAAGTGGAACCCATCTCTGCCGATGACATCCAGGATAAGCAGTCTACCCTCCGGGTCTACGAATATCATCTTTACTTCAAGATCCAGACTCTTGAGATAAAGTACCGCAGTGCCACTACCACCCAAACATGGACTTTAGGGCCCGTGGTTCATGGAGTCTGGTCTCACTTATGGCTATCATTCTCAAATCGTGTTACATTATGTTATTTAAGAGGTATCCTTGTTTCCAAGGGGACCCCAAGCCATGC
>NW_026364131.1:0-660 GCF_001194135.2 Octopus bimaculoides | reverse complement strand
ATACATACGTGTGTGCATACATATAAGCACATACACATATACACGCATACATATACGGATCTTCATTCTTAGTATTAGGGTATTTGTCATCTACTTATCTGTAGATATGTGTGCACGTGTTTGTGTGTGTATATGTATATATACACATGCATATATATCAGTCTGTGTGTATGCATACATGCATATATATAAGTATATGTGTATATATATGTATATATATGTATTATGTATACATATATATATATACATATACACACACACATATATATGTATGTATATGTATACATATATTTATATATATATATTATATGTGTGTAGAAAAATATATATATACTTACGTATGCATACAGTTACATGACCGGGCGCAGAAACGTAGATATGTGTTAAGTAATAAACACGTATATACGCGAAAAGATACAAATATATATATATAAATGGGTCGAGTATGTTTGTACACATATATACATTTACATATGTCTCACTTTTTTTTATTTCTCGTACGTACCTATTTCCATATATGTTATGTATATATGTGAACATCTGTCTCCAAATGTGTATGCTTATGTGCGCCGCATACATGCATATAGATAAGTATATGTGTATATATGTATATATATGTATTATGTATACATATATATATATATACATATATATATATAT
>NW_026364130.1:0-253 GCF_001194135.2 Octopus bimaculoides | reverse complement strand
GTACTTTGCGAGCGTATGTGTGCGCTGTTGGTTTATGTGTGTGTTTGTATGTGTGGGCGTGTTTGTGTGTATATGTAGGTGTGTATCCAAATATATGTATAAATATATATGCATATATATATATATGCATGTGTATATGTATGCATATGTATATATATGCATATGTATGTATGCATATGTATGTATATATATGCATATGTATATATATGCATGTGTATATATGTATATATGCATGTGTGTGTATATATATATA
>NW_026364129.1:0-221 GCF_001194135.2 Octopus bimaculoides | reverse complement strand
GTATGTATGTATGTATGTATGTATGTATGTATGTATGTATGTATGCAGTTATGCAGCTATCTATCTATCTATCCATCTATCTATCTATCCATCTATCTATCTATCTATCTATCTACCTACGTACCTACCTATCTATATGTCTGTTTGTATATTTATCGATCTATTTATCTGTCTATCTATCTATATGTATGTATGTGTATATATATATATATATATATATA
>NW_026364128.1:0-237 GCF_001194135.2 Octopus bimaculoides | reverse complement strand
CTGTTGACTGTTCTTTGAGCCATTTCTTCACTACAGTTTTCACTTCCTCGACACTGGACTATCATCTCCTCGGCCCCATGAAAGAGGGTTTGGGAGGGAAACATTATTCCAGTGACAAGAAAGTGAAAACTGTAGTGAGAAGTAGGGACGTGGTCCTCAGAGGACCAGTTTCATTTTCATGTATGATTCATGTTCCTGTGTAACTATACCTATCCTAATCAAAATGGCATTAGTTTT
>NW_026364127.1:0-266 GCF_001194135.2 Octopus bimaculoides | reverse complement strand
TATAGTAGCTTACCTTTCGACTTATTTTAGAACATGGTTGAATCCATAAAGTAGGATTTGACTACACCTCCATTTAGAACACAGTTTAAGCTATATTTTCGTGGAAGAAGGTTCATGTTCCTATAACCTGTGTTAATTCTGTAACCCTTTAAAATGGAAGATAAGAAAGTTTATTTTCGGTACTTGATGCTTTTCTTTTTCTGCAAAGGGAAAAAAGCCTCACAAACAACCAAAGAAATATGCGCAGTTTACGGTGATGTTTCTTT
>NW_026364126.1:0-290 GCF_001194135.2 Octopus bimaculoides | reverse complement strand
GATGATGATGATGGTAATGATTGTGATGATGCTGATGATGATGATGATAAGGATGATGATGATAATGAAATTGATGATAATGACGATTAGGATGGTGATGAAGATCATAATGATGATGTTGATCATGACGTTATAGGGTTACATTTATGATGAAGTTTGTATCGATGATAATGATGATGACGATAATTATGCTGTAGATAACAAAATGATGGGGACGATGATGAACATCGTGATGATGAAGATGATGACGATGATGATGATGAGAATGATGTTGGTAACGATGGCGATAA
>NW_026364125.1:0-210 GCF_001194135.2 Octopus bimaculoides | reverse complement strand
TCATTTTTGTCTTTTAGTTTTTAATTCGGCACTTGTTTTTTTTTTACTATAACATTTTTTAATCACAATTGATGACTGATGATAAGGACGATGGTGGTGATGGTGGTGATGGTGGTGATAATGATGATGATGATGATGATGATGGTGGTGGTTGTGGTGGTGGTTGTGGTGATGAGATGTTGTTATTGGTGTTGTTGACAATGATGATGA
>NW_026364124.1:0-308 GCF_001194135.2 Octopus bimaculoides | reverse complement strand
TATATATACATACGCGCAAACGCATATATATTATTAATTTTGTTTCTTTTCCTTAATGTGCATGTGTGTATTTGTTTTATTTTTGTTTCCAGACCATCATCGTCACCACCACCACCACCTTCATCGTTGTCGTCGTCGTCGGCACCATCATCATCATCGTCACCACCATCATCATCATCATCATTATTATTATTATTATTATTATTATTATTATTATTATTATTATTATTATTATTGCTATTATTATTGTTATTGTTGTTATTATGATTATTATTGTTATTGTTATTATTATTATTATTATTATTATT
>NW_026364123.1:0-208 GCF_001194135.2 Octopus bimaculoides | reverse complement strand
GTCTCCGATGAAGGGAAGTACTGGACCTTCCCAGAAACAGCTGTAAGATTTTATCCATAAAATACTTCTCCAACTTTACCATTGGTCTCTTTATCTTATTATTATTTTTTATATATTTACACACACACACAAATATATATATATATATATATATAATAATAATAATAATACAAAAAATATATATACATGTATACACACATATATGTAC
>NW_026364122.1:0-312 GCF_001194135.2 Octopus bimaculoides | reverse complement strand
TTCATAAATGTTGTTTCTTTTTCCTTTTGTCAACCTTTCAAATGTGGGAGCTATTTCTGCCGCACCCTGTATATATATATATACACACAAAATTAAGGGATCAGCAAACAGGTTGCTTCACCACATACCGAAATTCAGAAATAGCAGCTAAAAATGCTGAAACTCCAACAGATAGCAGATACCCGCAACTCACATAGGCAAAACAAGAAGAAAAATAACGAACTAAACTAGCCGAACTTCGGTATGTGGTGAAGCAACCTGTTTGCTGATCCCTTAATTTTTGTTTATAAATGTATAAGAACTTTTAAATAA
>NW_026364121.1:0-210 GCF_001194135.2 Octopus bimaculoides | reverse complement strand
TCTCTGTCTGTCAATCTCCCCCTATCCATCTGTCTCTCTCTGTCAGTCTCCTTCCATCCATCTTTCTCTCTCTGTCAGTCTCTCTCTGTCAGTCTCCCTCTATCCATCTCTCTCTGTCAGTCTCCCTCTATCCATCTCTCTCACTCTGTCTGTCAGTCTTTCTCTATCCATCTCTCTCTCTCTGTCTATCAGTCTCTCTCTATCCATCTC
>NW_026364120.1:0-241 GCF_001194135.2 Octopus bimaculoides | reverse complement strand
GCATGTATGTATGTGTGTGTGTGTCTATGAATGTGTATGTGTGTATGTATATGTGTATGTATGTACGTATATATACATATATACATACATGCATGTATGTATGTATGGATGGATGTATGTATGTGTGTTCGTACGTTTGTGTGCATCTTTTCCTCGTTTTATTTTCCAAATTTCTCGCCACCACAGAAACGAGACAATATCAATAGAATGGTCTTGTACGTATACTTGTGCATATGTTTCA
>NW_026364119.1:0-405 GCF_001194135.2 Octopus bimaculoides | reverse complement strand
CACACACACACACACACACAGACACACACAATCTATTCTTGAAATGTCAACCTTTTCGCAATGTGAATTGCTATTATCGCATTTATATCAATGAATGATGATGATGTTGTTGTTGCAGTTGCTGTTGCTGCTGTAGTGAAGCTATTGTTATACAGACTTCTTGACTTCTCAGCTTTTGTTTCTCTATTTTTGTCTGTGTGTCGTTAAGTGTGTATCTGTGTGGTGTGTTCGTGTGTGTGTGTGTGTGTGTGTCTGGTACTTAAGAACAGTAACCGCAACCTTTGTTAAATTAACCCAATCTTCTTTCCACTTAATCTCATACTTATCCATTTCGTCCACCGGATTAAGATAATCTAGAGACTAACACATACACACAACACTGCACACACAACCACATATATATAT
>NW_026364118.1:0-383 GCF_001194135.2 Octopus bimaculoides | reverse complement strand
TTAAGGCGGCGAGCTGGCAGAATCGTTAGCACGCTGGACGAAATGCTTAGAGATATTTCTCCCGGCTGTACGCTGTGAATTCAAATTTCCGCCGAGGTCGACTTTGTTTTTTCATCCTTTTCAATTGTCGATAAACTAAGTACCAGTAGCTCACTCATTTCTCTTCATTTGTTTACATCCCAAATACACCAACAAATCTGGAAAATTAATTATCTCCAACAACTGTGAACTCACATTCACAAATGTATAATGTGTTTCATTAACGAAATTGAATTTTAATTTCAATATAGACCTGTGTATATTTTCATATTACATAAATAAAGATCTCAAGTTTTTCACACTTGGTTTTTCTCCAAAATATTTCTTACAGACATAACTTTCGG
>NW_026364117.1:0-505 GCF_001194135.2 Octopus bimaculoides | reverse complement strand
ATATGTATGCTATTTATTCGTACACCTATCTGAACAGTAATATAGCAAACTTTTCCAATAAGTAACAAACAAGTAGAATTGACGTTAAATATATTCCGAATATCTTTTGGAAATTCCTTTTCTTGAATGTCTCTACTTCTCTAGAAAAGAAAATATTGTTTGTATTATATATATTTTCCGTGGAATGACACAAATCATATCATGAGAGCAACGGAGAGTGAAATGGCATATATTGTCAATGTACAAATGATGTTATTATTGATACAAGTTGTACATTAAGGACAGAAATGGTTCATTATTTCGCTTGAAATTTTTCGACAATTGGCAATTTTGTGCGTATAGAAAATTATTTGCGGTGTAATATCATAATTTCTCCAATATTCATATGGTTTGCACATGCATGGTTTCATAGATACTTATGCATCCACATAGTCATATATAGTGAAAATTAATTTTCTTTTTCTTTATTGTATGCCTGAAATGTCGTACTTCGTATATATATATA
>NW_026364116.1:0-219 GCF_001194135.2 Octopus bimaculoides | reverse complement strand
GTATATATACATTTATGTATATATATATATATATGTGTATATATATATATTTATGTATATACATGTAGGTATATGTATATATACATTTATGTATATATATGTATATATATATATGTAAATATATGCATATATATATATGTATATTTATTTTTGTATATATATATGTGTATATATATGTGTGCTATACGCACACACACACACACAAACACACACACACAC
>NW_026364114.1:0-233 GCF_001194135.2 Octopus bimaculoides | reverse complement strand
TATTCCAACCGTGACCTCTTAGTCTGTTAAGCGTCCTCTAATATAAGCATCACTGACATATTCCCTTAGTTCGTTTCTGTTTTATATCTTGAAATGGTAGGATGCAACCTGTAGGGATGTTGGTTACTATTTCTAGTGGGTTGCTTGACTACGTAGAATCTATCGGTGGCTTGACCTGCATCTCTAGATATTTATTATCAGAGGCGTAAAGGCAGCAAGCAGCTGTATTTATA
>NW_026364113.1:0-203 GCF_001194135.2 Octopus bimaculoides | reverse complement strand
ATATATATATATATATATATATATATAGGCGTGTTTATATTAGAGAAATGCACCATGAATGGTCGTATTTCTTATTGTAACCATGGTTATCGTCATTGTCACAATCCTCGTCATCCTCGTCATCATCGTTGTCATCATCTTCATCATCATCGCAACATTATCATCATGATCATCATTATTCTCTTCCCCCATCAGGTTATTGG
>NW_026364112.1:0-388 GCF_001194135.2 Octopus bimaculoides | reverse complement strand
CACACAGATATATACACACACATATACATTGACATATACACACACATATATATATACATATATATACACACACACACAGACACATATATGTACACGTACACACACACACATACATACATACACATATACTCACACACATATACATACATCTGTATACACACATACACACACACATACATATATATATACACACACATATACATACATATATACACACACATATACATACATATATACACACATACACACACACAATTTGTATATATATATATATATATAATTAGGAAACAACTTGAAACACATGGCAATGGGTGCTAAAAGTGGGAGAGAATGGTTAGATGGGGGTTGGTGTTAGCAACCTAAAGCTTAATCGTTCTCTTTCTCTCTC
>NW_026364111.1:0-353 GCF_001194135.2 Octopus bimaculoides | reverse complement strand
ATTTTGAGACCGCTCTGAATCATCATGATACGAGCAATTCTTTTCAATTACTAATATGGTTTCCATTCCAATATGTCAGCTGTTAAAGTTTTCGGAACTACAAATTTAATCTTTAAAGTTCTCAAACGCTGTTGACTGTTCACCAATATATCAAACTGTTTTGAAAAGTGAATAGGTAAAAACTCGTGAAATTCAGTCCGAATACCCTGCTTCTATAGACTTGATAATTATTAGGTTATCGAAATAGGCAGAGCCATTTATCTATAGAAGATTTACATGAATAAAAGTAAATTTGTCTAATATATTTTAGTGGAGTACGATTTTTCCATAGTAAATAAATAAGATGATTATAT
>NW_026364110.1:0-530 GCF_001194135.2 Octopus bimaculoides | reverse complement strand
CATGTAACCCGAGACCACACCAAATTTGATGTCGCATGTTTCAAAGAGATAGCTATCAACAAACACCACAGTGGTACCAACACAAAAGACGAGAAGTGGGTGGAATCTGCTGGCGGTTAATTTTCCAATTTCACGTCAGACACGGTCAGTGCTGAATTTCATTCTGAATAAATACGCGTCCCGAGATGCAATTCGAAAAGTCCGCCTCTTACATAGATATATAGGTATAGACAATTTCTATGTACTATGCTGGATGCATGTGGTATTCGTCTGCTATACTGATTTATTTTTATATGTCTTGATTGTGTCTGTACTGAAGAGTAAAGAGTGCAACTTGTGTATTAATTACGAAATCATATGATATACAACTGAGCCTCATTTTAAGTGGCTCACTTTGAAAGTTGCATTCCCTCGCATTCGGTAAAATGTGTTTATTATGGTAGTTTTGAATTTAAGAGTCCCTCCTAGCGTGAGGCATCGATGTATAGTAATGCCCTTAATATAAATAAATATATTTATAGGGAATAATT
>NW_026364109.1:0-332 GCF_001194135.2 Octopus bimaculoides | reverse complement strand
ATTATTATTATTATTATTATTATTATTATTATTATTATTATTGAAGTCACTGCCATTGTTATCGTCTATGCTGTTGGATGAGTCACTGCTGCTATTACTCTGATTGTTAGGGCTGGATACCACGACAGCCTAATATACGATACCCTCAGCCTCACATCCTCCCTCCCTCACTGGGCAGACATTGTTCTTCCTGCATCAAGAACCGGCCTCTGCTCGCGTTTTATGGGTGTTTGCCAATATTTTTTTCAAGCTGGGTGCGCAACTAAGGGAGATATTTAGGTTATGCCTATTGAAAAAACGTCCGTACCTGTGTCTGCATGAAGTGCTTGTCG
>NW_026364108.1:0-622 GCF_001194135.2 Octopus bimaculoides | reverse complement strand
AGAATGCATTTACATTTACACTTTGCTCTACGTCTTCACTGCCGCCATTCTGTTCTCACTGGGAACGTTATCCGTTGGTGAAGTATTATTTCTATCTTCTACTTTCCTTTTTGTCTCTTCAATTTCCATATCTGTTAACCACCCTTTTGCTCTTATTGCTCTTGCCTGGCCGGCAGCCGTTGCTCACTTGTTTCGAAGAGTCTTATTTCATTCCATTTTGCTTCCATGTGTTGTCGGAATCCCCTTCTCGTAAGTTCACTCCTGATCCAGCATTCAATTACCGTTCGGTTTGCCTCCTTATCCCATCTTCTTCTCTGCCCCTGGCTTTGTGTATAAGTAGTCACTGGGTGATGACCGGGTCAGTGCTGCTCAACCACAGGCCACCTTCCGGGCGAAAGGCTTTCACCTTTGGTTCCAACCTTTTATTAAACATTTTCTCTCAACACTGATGTTTGTGTTTTAAGGTTGGCTACCAAGCGGTATTGTGAATGAGACTAGGGAGATGAAAACTGTAGAGAAGCCTACACATTGAAATTATGTACAGTTTAGTCAGCCATTGTGTCATATTATTGAATAATAAAACTTCCATTTAATCCGGTGTTTCCATTATTTTATCCAAACT
>NW_026364107.1:12104-12783 GCF_001194135.2 Octopus bimaculoides | reverse complement strand
AGGTTGTAGGCCTAATATTATATTTAGACGAAACCACTTGTGGAAAAAAGATTAATTTTTAATTGATCAACGTAGCAGTTCAATCATGAATAAAGACAAATGAATAATTTGATTCTTATCAGAAAGGTAATGCGTTAGATATTCATGATCTAGGACTGAATAGATTGGTAAAGTGGTGAGATGCTGGAGGTAGCTGATACGAGATGTAAACACGTGGATACAACGCGGATGAATGAAATATAATATTTATACAACCGTGATAAAATGTATATTATAGAGGGATAAGGCACCCCCTCCCTGTTATAGCCTGTTGGGTATTCTATCGTTATTTGTATTTTTATGCAAATGCTAGTCTGATCTCGTCTGTAGACGAAACCTAAGAGTTATCTATTTTGCACTTTCACTGGGCATGCGAAGCAATATGTGAAGAAGTAGATGACAGTGAATTTTGTTGTCCCTTATGTCATTGAATCTTCAAACTATTGTCCAGAAGTTTTAAGATTTTATTACTTCTTGTTTCCCATTGAAACATATTGTTGAAAGAATCCAAGAATCAAAAGGAGCAAATGGCAAGAAGTGACCAGTGTGTGATACGAATTAGAATATTGATTTGTTTCGAAAGAGACAATTTTTCTGAACAAAAACATACTCAACAAAATCCATTCAAAAGTCATATAAT
>NW_026364107.1:8491-11253 GCF_001194135.2 Octopus bimaculoides | reverse complement strand
ATAGATACTTGGCGTATTCCCACTGGAAAGAAAATCTGCCCGGATGCATTCCACAAGCTCTGTTTGAGTCTAACCCTTCAAGAATTATGAGGAAACATTAACGCGACTCAACGAAAGTTAAATGAATAACTTGACTACAATATGACGAGGAAAACAGTAATCATTGATTTTATTGGACAAATTGTGAAGAGTTCCCGCCAGCCTAAGAACTAAGGCATTGATATGCAATTAGTTGGCAGACTAGTGCCATTATCTGCCAGGCGAATCTAATATGACGGGCCTCATTACTAAATACGTTCCTCAAATGTACACTAATTACAAATTACAACAATAGAGCTAAATATAGTGATGAAGAGGCTAATGGATGATTGTGAGGTATCTTCAACGATGATTGGACTAGCGATGCTTACTTGGAACAACTTCATATTCTCACTGGAAATTCTTTTATTTTTTTACTTGTTTCAGTCATTTGACCCCGGCCATGCTGGAGCATCACCATTAGTCGAAGAAATCGACCTCAGAACTTATTCTATCGGCCATTTTTCCTGAACCGCTAGGTTACGGTGGCGTAAACACACCGAAATAAACTGTCAAGCGATAATGGGGGTACAAACAAAGACGTATATATATAGTTGTATACTGTTAACTTAATGTGACAGTCCCATGAAAGGAATAATACTACAGCTATTTAACCGAAGTCCTTGACACATTTCCTGTCTCCTTATGTTTACAAGGGGGAGACAAGTACCTCTACCCAGCTAAGCCTGCATCCAGAGACGCGTTTCTGAGGCTTTGCTCGTCATCAGTCTGGAGTAGCATAGACTGCTAGTTGGAGATGCCTGCTAAACTCTTGTAAAGATATAATAATTCTAGTGAAATACATTCACTGATTTCCAAAATATAAATAATACATTTCTAAATCTCTAAGAGAAATTTATGCAGTAGTGCTACGATTAAAGTAGTTGTATGCTGTCAAAATAATGTGACATCATAACTTAATGTCAAGGTCGATTGGAAGCTTCCTAGGGCTAAATAGCAGTAGTATTATTCCCTTCATGGGATGTCACATTATGTTGACAGCATACAACCACTGTATCGTAACACGACTGCATAAATCTCTCTGAAAGATTTAGAAATGTATTATTTTTATATACACCGGGCTTCTTTTTGTCACTAGCTTGGATTTGTTCTCTAACCACAGGATGTGAGAGGTATAGGTTGGATGTCAGGTTGTAGTTGCTTCCTGTGTTGTTGATGATAGCATTGTAGTTGCTGTAGTGTTGTGTCACTAGTAGTAGTAGTAGTAGTAGTAGTAGTAGTAGTAGTAGTAGTTGTAGTAGTAGTAGTAGTGATTCGTATTCATGTGCGATCAGGGAACAAAAGAACAAGCGTCACACCCTTGCGGTCAGCAGAGGTCAAATGTGTTTAATACACAACGACCAGTGTTTAATACACAGTGTTTAATACACAGCGATCAATGAGAGAGCTGACATTGGCTTTGAAAAGGACCAACTCACTTTGTGCTGTTTTAATTACTGATAGAAAAATTAATAGTATATATATATACACTAATGATATATACTTTGCCTTTCACACTTTCGGGATCAATAAATTAAGTACCAGCTGCGTACAGCGGTCGATGTAATCGATTATCCCCTCTCTCCCAAATTTCAGGCCCTGTACCTATAGTAGAAAGGACTGTTATTATTATTATTATTATTATTATTATCATCATCATCATTTTTAAAAGGATTGACGTAACTTTTCACAAAGTTAAATAGTCAAGACGAAGAGCGCGATTCGATTGTAATAGACATTTCATTGGTCGAACGATATTTCGACATTAAGTCTGTCTTTGTCAAGATCAAAATAAGAAGTGATAAAAATTCAAAATTATAGAAATTTAAATGTAAAGTATGAACGAGAGCAACCAGCGTCCACACGTTGATGGAATGATATCATCAGTCTTTAAGTTTCAATTTTATAACAGGCGAAAAGAAAGAGATAGAAAAAAGAAGACATAAAAGAAAACAGAAAAAAAGAGGAAAGAAAAAAGAGAAAAGGAAGAATATTTAATCAAACAGTTTTGTATAAATTTGATGATATTCTCCTATTATTTTATTCATTCGTTCAGGGCGTGATGTTAATAACCCGCAAACATATTTCCCCTCATGCATTCTGAGAAGTGAATGTGAAGCAGATTCAGAATATTTTCTGAGAATATGCACTTTCACTTCAAGCTCATCAGCTAGGCTTACTACTTAAAGCAGTTTTAAAAATATATTTCAAAGCAATTAGTTCTGAAGCGAAGTTGCCTGTTGCTGCCGATAATCTCATTCATTTTTTTCTTCTTTCTGGTAAATAATAACAAAGAGTAGAGGGGCAATGGCCCAGTGGTTAGGGCAGCGGACTCGTGGTCATAGGATCGCGGTTTCGATTCCCAGACCGGGCTTAGATGTGACGGTTTGGTGAGCGCACCAACTAAGCTCTGACTGTACTTTGACTAATCAATATGTGGCTTAGATGTGACGGTTTAGTGAGCGTACCAACTACGCTCTTACTGTACTTTGACTAATCAATATGTGGCTTAGATGTGACGGTTTAGTGAGCGTACCAACTAAGCTCTTACTGTACTTTGACTAATCAATATGTGGCTTAGATGTGACGGTGTGGTGAGCGCACCAACTAAGCTCTGACTGTACTTTGACTAATCAATATGTGGCTTAGATGTGACGGTGTGGTGAGCGCACCAACTAAGCTCT